>NC_092454.1:32294624-32569624 GCF_036169615.1 Heliangelus exortis
TGAGGGATGGGTGTACTTCAAGGAGCAAGTCCTGAATGCACAGAAGCAGTCTGTCCCTGTGTGCTGAAAGGCAAGCTGGAGGGGAAGGTGACCAAGATGAACAGGAAGATATTGAAGGAAATTTGGGTTAAAAAGAGAGTTTACAGACTATGGAAAAAAAGGGCTGACTACTCAGGAAGAGTTCAGGAATATAGTTAGGTCATGTAGAAAGGAAATTAGAGAGACGAAGGCATGATTTGAACTCAGTCTTGCCACTTCCATTAAAGATAACAAAACATCTTTCTACAGATACATAAAGGGCAAAAGGAGGGGCAGGGAAAACCTCCATTCTTTGTTGGACATGGGGGGAAACACAGTTACCAAGGATAAGGAAAAGGCTGAGGTATTTAATATTTTGTTTACCTCAGTTTTCAACAGTAAGACAGCTTGTCCTGAGGACAAGCTTATTCTGGGGCTTGTAGAGAGAAATAGGGAGCTGAGTAGCTCCCCTGTAATCCTGGAGGGAACAGTCTGTGGCCTGTTGAGCCACTTGGATCCTCACCAGTCTATGGGACCAGACGGAACCCACCCCAGGGTGATGAGGGAGTCGGTGGAAGAGCTCACCAGGATGCTCTCCATCATTTACCAACAGTCCTGGCTCACTGGGGAGGTCCCAGGTGATTGGAAGTTGGGGAATGGCACAGCAAACCACAAAAAGGGATGAAAGGAGGACACAGGGAACTCCAGGCCTGTCAGCCCAACCTCAGTGCCTGGCAGGGTTATGGAGCAGAACATCCTGGGGGCAATCACACAGCACCTACAGGATGGACAGGGGATCAGACCCAGCCAGCACGGGGTTAGGAAGGGAAGGTCCTGTCTGACCAACCTGATCTCCTTTTATGATCGGGTGACCTGCCTGGTGGATGAGGGGAAGGCTGTGGATGGACTCTGCCTGGACTTCAGCAAAGCCTTTGACACCCTCTCCCATAGTGTTCTCCTGGAAAAGCTGTCAGCCCAGGGCTCAGACAGGAGCACTCTGTGCTGGGTTAGGAACTGCTGGAGACCCCCAGAGAGTGGTGCTGAATGGTCCTGATCCAATTGGTGGCCGCTCACCCATGGTGTCCCCCAGGGATCAATGTTGGGCCCAGTTCTGTTTAATATCTTCACTGATGATTTAGATGAGGGGATTGAGTCCACCATTAACAAATTTGCAGATGACACCAAGTTGGTGGGGGGTGTGTGTGGATCAGCTGGAAGGCAGGAGGGCTCTGCAGAGGGACCTGGACAGACTGGAGAGTTGGGCTGATTCCAACGGGATGAGGTTCAACACAGCCAAGTGCCGGGTCCTGCACTTTGGCCACAACAACCCCATGGGGAGCTCCAGGCTGGGCACAGAGTGGCTGAGAGCAGCCAGGCAGAAAAGGAGCTGGGAGTCTGGATTGACAGGAAGCTGATCATGAGCCAGCAGTTTGCCCAGGTGGCCAAGAAAGCCAATGGCATCCTGGCCTGTGTCAGGAACAGTGTGGCCAACAGGTCCAGGGAAGGGATTCTGCCCCTGTACTCAGCGCTGGTGAGGCCACACCTCGAGTACTGTGTCCAGTTCTGGGCCCCTCAGTTCAGGAAGGAGATTGAGGTGCTGGAGCAGGTCCAGAGAAGAGCAAGGAGGCTGTGAAGGGATCCAGCACAAGTCCTGTGAGGAAGGGCTGAAGGAGCTGGGGGTGTTCAGCCTGGAGAAGAGGAGGCTCAGGGGAGACCTCATCACTCTCTACAACTCCCTGAAAGGAGGTGGGAGCCAGGGGGGTTTGGTCTCTTCTCCCAAGCAGCTACCAGTAAGACAAGAGGGCATGGACTTAAGCTCTGCCAGGGGAGGTTTAGGTTGGATATTAGGAACAAATTCTTTACAGAGAGGGTGATCAGACATTGGAATGGGCTGCCCTGGGAGGTGGTGGATTCTCTGTCCCTGGAAGTTTTTAAGAAGAGACTGATGTGGCACTTAGTGCCATGGTCTGGTAACCACAGTGGTAGTGGATTAAGGGTTTGATGATGACCTCAGAGGTCCCTTCTAACCAGGCTGATTCTGTGATTCTGTGAAGCAACTCTGTCTCTACAAAAACAGGCTTTCTTATTTGCCAAGGAAGTATAATGAAAAAAAGTCTATCTAGCATTACTGGCTGCTTACACAGTGCAGAAAAGCACAGGAAAAGCAGCTGGCCCAAGAGAGCTATTCCCTCTCCCCTTCTCTTCCCTCTGCTGCTCTGCAAACTTTCTCCAGAGCTGAATGGTACAGCCAGGAGGAGCGTGGAGCAAGGTCAAACACAAGCTTCACATACCAAAGTCCTAAACAGCTTTGCTAGCACAAAGGGACAGTATAAAAGATTTTGAGGTAGACCTCAGGCAGTCTGTACGTCTCTGAAGTATCAAGGCAACTGGGATTGTTACTCCCTGTGAACAGACTAAAAGATCTATTGGGCTTTCCCAGGGAGCTTTTTGGAAATACCAAGGATGGTAAAATTCTGTGTGGCCAACTAACGATGCTTGCTACCGCCTGAGATGATAAATACAGGCCTATTAGAGTACAAAGAGAGACTTTGCTGGTGTGCTGTGACCTAGATGATGTCCTCCTGATGCAAGATTTTGCTGGATTGTTAGCATGGTGGGACTTTGTAGTCAGTGGGCATCTTCAGTGAGTAACTTCATAAAAATTAAATGAACACACATCAAAGCCTGCTTGCTGGTTTTGGACAGGTGACCTAGAATTTACAACATAAGTAAATAGTGGAAGAAAATGATGGTAAAAAACATATTAATGCAAAAATACTTGCAAATGAAAGGAAGAAATCAAAGGCAGTTTTGCTTTGACATAGACTGCATCATACTTGGGGAGAGGAGCAGTGGACAGGAATGACAGGGGAGAGGGTGTCTCAGGGGTGACTCAGGTGCCTGAGCAGGAGCTGTAGGAGAGAAATGATCTAGGCTGGGGACTGATGCTGGCACAGACCAATTATGTGGCCAGAAATAGTCTTTATGGTCTCTGGGGCAAACTGGCCCTCCATGGAGACAAGAACATCCATCCCACATCAGAAGTGAAGCCACTTTCTTGGAAGACTTATTAACAGAAATGTAGGGGTGGCTGGTTAACATCGCTGGTATTTAGTGACTTAGAACATCTTTAGGTCTGCAAGTGATGGAAAATATAATTCTTGCCCTAAAGAAAGTACAGGATTGAATATTTAATTGAAAAAAAAACCACCAAAACCAAACAAAACCCGTGTTGTGTTCCACTGAGCAATCTAGAACAACTTCTACAAGTCTGCTTTTAAACTACTGATCGATCAGCATAGAAAGCAAGGCAGAAGAATAATGTCTGGTGACCTCAGAAGGCTTTGGCTCGGTTCCTAGCAAGACAGGATGACTTTTTTTTTCAGAAGAAAAAAAGATGACTTTTTTTTTCTGCCAAGTTTGCCTGTTGTACGTCAAGCAAAAGTATCATGCTCTAATTTAGCTGCTCAGTCCTGACAGGTCAGGTGAGGTAGCACCTATTTCTTGCAGGGAGGTGCTGCTGCTGGTGCATTTAATCAGGGCAGCCGAGGCCTCTCACTGAACAACTGCCGGTAGCGAAAGCAAGAGAACAACATCAGCTTCAAGATGCTGCTGCAGACTGGGACCACCCATCAGCTCCCTGAGGGGGCGGTGTAGGTGGCCCTGGCTGCTGGGCAGAACCGAGACATGGCCAGTGGGGCTGAGTGGGGCAGCTGAAGCACCTTTTGGCGTCATATCGCAACGCACAGGTACGTCCTGGTGACAGGAGATGCCTCTCGGAAAGCTGTAAAAAACCCTGGCCACCAAGGGGTGCCACGGGAGGAGGTATCATAGAATCATAGAATTGGCTGGGTTGGAAGGGACCTCAGAGATCAAGTCCAACCCTTGATCCACTACTGCTGCAGTTACCAGACCATGGCACTGAGTGCCACATCCAGTCTCTTTTTAAATATCTCCAGAGACGGAGAATCCACCACTTCCCGGGGCAGCCCATTCCAATGCCTGATCACCCTCTCAGTAAAGAAATTCTTTCTAATGTCCAACCTAAACCTCCCCTGGCACAGCTTGAGACTGTGCCCTCTTGTCTTGCTGAGAGTTGCCTGGGAGAAGAGACCAACCCCCACCTGGCTACAGCCTCCTTTCAGGTGGTTGTAGAGAGTGATGAGGTCTCCTCTGAGCCTCCTCTTCTGCAGGCTGAACCCCAGCTCCCTCAGCCTCACCTCATAGGACTTGTGTTGGAGTGCCTTCACCTGCCCTCCTTTGGACCCGCTCCAGGACCTCGATATCCTTCCTAAACTGAGGGGCCCAGAACTGGACACAGGACTCAAGCTGTGGCCTCACCAGAGCTGAGTACAGGGGCAGAATCCCTTCCCTGGACCTGCTGGCCACGCTGTTCCTGATACAGGCCAGGATGCCATTGACCTTCTTGGTAGCTGGGGCTCTGCCAGCAGCGTAACTGCAGCGTGTGCCGACCGGGCAGCCCTGAGCAGGGAAGTTCTGCGGGCGCTGGAGTTTCCCAGGAGCGCACAAAAAGCAGAACAAAATGCTAGGAGAAAAAGTTAGGTCTTTAGGTTTTATGTACACTGCCCCACAAATAAATAAGCTTAAAATTTGTGGGGAGCCGCGCAGACGTCTGAACGCACAGATTACCGCAGGGGGGCACTATGACCTCAAAATAAAAGCCTAACAGCATTCCCTGTTGTTTTTTTGTCTCCTCGTTTTGCCTTTTCTAATACCATCCTGAGCTTCGTGCCATCATCCAACTTCTCTCGACAAGAGTGTATACAGTCTTTAAAAAACAAACAAACAAACAAAAGCAAATAAAAATAAACAAAAAACGACTAAAACCACACAACCGCCCCGGAACAAACAGCAACAACAAAACCCAACAAAAACAAAACAAAGGGAAAGTGGAACGCTAAATCAAACACTGTTTTCAAGGGTGTTTTTCATGCGCCAAAACTTCAGTGACACCCAGGTACAGGCATCAGAACTTGTGATCTTTGTTCTGAGCCCAGCCGTACACAGATCATAGACTGCTGTACCTCACACTGAGCTGGAAAATCTGACAATTCAGCAGCAAGTCCTGCTTTTCATGCACCTCTCAGCAGTATGCAGTCCACATTAATAACTTCCGAAAGAGCCAGACTTGGGGCATGCTTGCACCAAGACCCCACTGATGTTAACTCAGTATTAAAGATGGATCAGCTCTAGAAGAGATCAACCTCTAGGAGCACACCTGGTTCTGGTTTTGTCTATTGTGCTTGCAGACTTTGGTCTGCAGCCCCTGCATTGCTCCATTCCTATCCAGAGGCTAACATACAGCTAGAAGTCAGATCATTTGACTTCTTTATGGGCTCTTATCTTATTCAACTCTGCTCCACACAAGCAGAAATACTTCTCTATGTTGCTCTGGGAGATAAAACAATGGTACAAAGGATATTAGGTGAATAATGTACCTTTTTGCCTTGAAGAACATGAAAGAATGTTATGGTAAGGCCCATTTTGTTACATATACAGATTTACTGCTGTATTTGTCTAATATTTACAGCATGTAAGACTGCTTTAATGTGTCACTAAAATTTCCTAGTTTGTCTGGCTTTGGCTTTATCTCTGCTTTGACCAAAATGTTTGGTGTGAAAGTATAACTTAGTATTTACTCTCCACTTTTATTCTAAACTGAGCTTTCACCTGCATATCCTTTCTAATCCAATCAAACCTCCTACTCTCTGATCTATATGTACCAGATGCGCAGCACTGGTTTTTTTAGGATTATAGTAAACATTTAACTTCAGACAGAATGGCAATCTCTCATATGTGACCACAATGGCTTTCTGCATCATATATGGGGTGACAGTGACAGAAGTACTTGAATATGCACAGGAGAGTTGGAGAAAAAAAAGTAAGTAGGGAAAAAAAAGTAGGCTGGAAAAGGAACTGAATTTCATCAATAGCAACTAGATAAATGTTGGAGCTCCCTAGGCAGACCAGCAGCTTCAAGCCTCAAGGAGGCTTTTTGGGAACAGTCAAGGGCTAAAAAGTCTGTGGAACAAGGCCTTGTGCTGCCATCAGCAACACAGCCAGTCATACACAGGCTCATTCTCGTAGCGTTTTTAAATCATGCTTCAACCTAAATCATCTTGAATTGAAGAGTCCAGGGCTGACTTTCTAAAAACGTAAATGGAATTGAGTTTATACAAGAGGTTTAAGACAAACTAAATTTGTAACCTGAATGATTTAAGTCATCTGAGGGCATAAGATCTATTTTACACATGTAAGTCCTGATTCCCTAATATCTTAGTGTAAAGAATCCAAGTCAGTTTATGTAACTGAAAGAGCTCATCCCAGTGCTTCTCCGGGCTTTGCTGCAGCTTGAGCTGCGCCTGCTTCTTTTCTTGTGTTTTCTTGATTTCAGGCACACAAGTAGATCATTCTGCAAAATGGCTTCCAGACTTAAAATCTTTATTCGTTTTGATCCTTGATTGGAACAAATATCTGGGAAAATTATAGCCCTTTTAAGATGGAGATAAATTAACTATTTTTATATTTTCCTACCGTGAGCCAAGCACTTTGTAACTTCAGTCAAAGGTCTCCCTTTAGCTAGTTTCTCTATTCTCTCTTCTATTTGCTAGCAGCAATATGTCTGGGTCACCTGGAAGGAGAATCTTCTACTGAAGAAAGTGTATGCATGACAGGAAGACATCTACCAGAGAAGAATGGAATCCAGAAACAAGAGCTGCCTAGGGAAACGGAATGAGAGACTAACAAGAGAAGAAGTGGACCTGACTGCAAAAAATCATCAGAGAGATGCATGGAAGATGTGAGCTCTGGACATAACCTTGTGGGACAAGTTACAGATGAGTGCTTCAGGCAGAAAAATCAGGAATGTGTCAGAGCTGAGGGACTAGAACACAGACATTTAACAGCAAAAGAAATAGGCATGAAGACAGAAATAAGCTAGTGAGGCAAATGCCTAGTGGCTAAGGACAAGTGGATGGAGTTTCTGTAGAGTGGAAATTGAAGAATCAGCAACAGGCAACATCATTTGTTCCTGGCTCTTGTAAATTAAGAGCAACCAAAATCTACAAGCAACTGAGTTATTGCTGTCTGTGCCATTGTTTCTCTACAACGTTGCCCTAGCAGCTCTCTTTGGGCTATACTTATTCCTAAAGGTCCTGAAACTCTTCCCTGTCACATGGCTTGAAGTAGCCAGAACCCAGGTCCATCCCATTTCTTCTTTCTGCTTCTCTACAATTTTGGTCTGTGTTGCAAATATGTCTTTAATCACCTTCAATTAGGGGCAGAGTCAGAGGTTATGTGGCTCTTGCTGTTGTCTATGGTGAGGTGTGTAGGTTGCCTCCTTCACTAAGTTCTCCTATGGCATGCTAACTGCTGTATTTCTGCAATTTTGAGAAATACTGCTTTGAGATATGAGCCAGTGAAATGTGCTGCTTGGGTGTACAGCTGTGACAGCATTAGGGCAATTTCATGTTCAACTGTGCCTCTTATTTTGATAGTTCACATTAAATCCATCTTGGTTCTAAACATATTTCTTCCATTCTTTCTTCTGAAGTTGTTTTCCTACAAGACGATGCAGTACATTCTCAGTTTTAATTAAAACTTGAAGTATTTTGTAAGGAAATTGTCCAGACTGTAATGATTAAAAGCTTTGGAAGGTGTTTTATGTATCTTACGCTTAACCATTTGCACCCAAATACAATATGTGAGTTGCTCAGAGTGGGTAAACAAAATGCATTCTGCTTTATTACCAGAACAGCAAGAATTTTGAAAAGGAGGATGTTTAATGATGTATTCTGTTAAAAAAAATATAGCAGAAGCTCTTGGTGTCTGACACAAATGTTCACAGAAGAGTGCCTAACTATCTTCACATGCTGATTTTATAGATCCAGGCTTTAAAAGGCAGCTTTCTTCCCTCAACGCTCCTCCCACATCATAAATCAACAAATAGATCAATAAATAAAGTGACAAAATGTCTCAACTGCTGATACACAGTAGATGCCAGTTTTTCTTCCTCTTCTGTTTGGCAGAATCCCATGAATGGCACAGAGTGGGTGGCCCATACGTTGAGAATCACCTTGATTTCCAGAGGTGCCTCTGTTATTAAGCCATGTTGCTGATCCCATCTGGATTACAGAAACCCATCATACTGATGAAATCACAGAAGATTTCAGTAAAAGTTGAATGATATTCTTTCAGTATTGAATTACTGTGTGTGGACCTGGCAGTGCTTGCAACATAGGCATATGGCAAGCACATGAACAACATGTTGTACTCTGAATCTATTGTTTTAGTTTGTTTCCAGCAGTTTCAGACCAGACAAATCCATAGCTAATAAACGACTTGTGGTGGTTTGTTGGGAGACAATGATATTCTAGCATAGGAACATCTTACCTTTCCTCTTCCTTGTCTTTTGGGATAATATTAGAGAAATTTACAATAAACATTATATACAAATGACTTTTTAAAAATTCTAAGAAAGTCTGGCAGAAAGAAACAAAACAGTTTAATAAGAATAAGCAGAATTTGTCAGGAGAGAAAGTATCCTTTTTAAAATTGCCTGCTATACTTGGAAAAAACCCAACAATTTTACACAGCCTTCTTCATTTTGTAGTCAAAGAAAAGATAGTGCCTCTTCTGAAAAACCTTGACTACTTTTATCCCTGTATCATCACAGATGCATTAACACAACTGTTAGTATAATGAATTCACAGGCTTGTGGACAACAGGCAAAGGTACTCATTCACTTTTGTTGCTGATTTTGGAGTTTCTAAAGACACCCTCTCAGCCATCTTTTTTTTTCTTCTTTATATCCTTCACTGCTACAGGCTTCACAGTAAAAGTGAAAATCAATGTATTTCCAAACTTTTTTTAATTTTTAGACTTCTGGATATTCTCCAGTGTAGGTGCAGATTTCTGCTTAATGTTAGCAACAGGCTTGCTTTTCTTAGCTGCTTCTTAATGACCCTATAGGGACAGCCTTTGGCTCTCCCAGGTGTCATGTAATTCTTGCAGTGGTCATATTCTTAATCCCATTTAAGTGTGAAGTAATTCGCTACCTTTTTTCTGCAAGACAGGCTGCCTAGCACTGTCTGATACTGTGCTCAAAAACACAGCAAGAGGGTGGTAACAATCTGTGAATTTTCACACTCTTCATTCTCTGCAGACATTCAGATGGTGCATCCGAGCCTATTCTGAGGGCAACTGTCTCTTGCTTTAAGGCTGGTCCTGCACATGGATTTGGCCTTCTCCTTTTTCACCATCAACCACTTTCTTGTGAAACCTTAATTTCTGTTGTGGTATGCCACTTCCCTCCCCAGTAAAGTAGTGTAAAATGCAGGTACACCACCTCACAGGATCTGAGATGCCTTCCTGCCCCAGGTGCCATTGCCTGCCTCTGTGCTGTATCTGGGGCTGCAGCCCACCCAGGGCATCCCTCTTCCTCATGAGACACAGGGAATATTGTGTCTCCCACAGTGCTCAGGAACTGTGCTGCTGACCCTGGCCCTGAGCAATGTTAGATTGGGCTGTGTAACTGTGTAAACACTGTGTAATTGTGATATAAGGTGACAGGCAGCCCCTCTGAGGATGAGGTGTTCACTCTAGCAACAGCACTGGTCCAGCTCTTGTGGGTGGGCATAGCCTGTGCAAGCAAAACTGGAATTGAGTTTATTTCACCTTCAGGAATGATACTGTGGCTGTGTAATTCATAAGAGAAGCAGAGTTCCTCCAGGCATCAGGGCAGGCTGCTGTGTCCCAGCTGGGGTGCTGGTCCTGATGGGTCCAGCCACACCACCTGTAGCATTGGTGTAAACAGGGAAAGCTACACCTCAGCTTGGAGGCCAGGGTAACACCTGGCATATCCCAAGCAGTCTGAGGGCCATGTAAGCCCTTTTCCACTTCTGGAATACACAGATGGGCACACGTGTTGCTGTGGGACTCGACCTTTTAGCATTCACAGGAATAAAGTATGTGTGAAATGTATGTGATATCTCCCACACACACACATGGATGACGTGAATGCTATGGAACTATCAGATCATTTATAATGCTGTTTGGTTTTTATTACCGAGCAGACACAAAATTATTCATGTACACATCTTGCATATTCAAAAATGATTTTCAGCTGTTATAAAGTAATAAACATTCTCATGCACCTGGCCATAATGGTCCTGCAATTTGCTTTTCTCCCATAAGCTCATTTAAAAGTGCTGCATTGAACTGTAAGTTTTCAGAACCATGGCCATTGTTTTACCCTGCTAGAAGAAAGTGAAGATAATTTGTTGGGTAAAATACTTGTTTGTCAAATGTGTCAAGCTCAGAGATACTGGGCTGCTAATCTTTGGAAATCATCTATCTGCTGCTGTTGCTGCTGTTGCTGCTGTTGCTGCTGCTGCTGTACTTACTTTTAATTTGATAATAAGCTGCAGGGACCATATAGTTCACGTTTGTGGCACCATTCATATTCCTGGCTGTCTTTAAGCAGTAAAACTTATACCTACTCCTAAAAATTGTCACAGCACAGACTGTATGAGGGGAGGAAACAAAGTAAAATTATGACAAGTATAAAGACAGAAGTGACCCAAATAAGACACCTTCCTTCCATGCACAAAAGTGAGATGACACTGCTGCAGCCCCACGCTGCCCTGCTTGGAGTGCACAATACTTACGCGGCTGTCTCCCAAGGAATAGCCTTCCTTTCCAGACCACACATCAAGCACTGTAACCACAGCAGCAGATATCAAATCCAGTATTCAGAATTCCTCCAGCTGCAGCTGCAGATTTGGTGCAAGTGTATGAGGAAACTGCTGTAGCTGCCACTGCTCCCTGAACAAAGTTATTAGGGAGGGAAACTCCCCACAAAGAAGGAATTACAGGTGGGTTTCTCTGTTTTTGACTCTCCTGGTAGAATCCAGTGCTTCAAATGTCAGAGAAAGGAAATAAGTTTGCAGCATTTTCTCATATTTTCCATGGTGGTACATGGTGTGAGATTTGGGAAAAAAAAGAAAAATTGAAAAGAAAAAAAAAGTTATTTCACTGTTCGGTGAGACAAGAGTGAAGCTATAGGATACTGAGATATACTGGAGGGGGTCTTCAATTTGTAAGGGTCACCCATCTCCTCTGTTTTGACCTTGGCTTATCCTAATTAACATGAAACTTCCTTGAGTCAAGGATAAAAAAAAAAAAAGGGTGAAGCAGTAAGGACACACGATTGGGTATTGAGGAAGGACAGCACTAAGAAAAATATGACATATTGGAATATCGTACCACGGAATGTTTTTATGCTTTTAGAAGGATAAAAGTATTTTGGCTGCCACTTAGATATATTTTGAAAGTATAAGAAAAAAACCTTAGTCTTTATTTTCTCATCAGATTGTGTCCCAGGTGGGCCCTGACACAGAACAGCATTTTAGAAATGGCATTTAAAATCTAATGTGAAATGAAACATAATTCTTCAGGTTTATGGATATGGGTTGTAAAGACTGTGAATGATAGTCTGGCAGAAAGGTCCTGGCAAGGAGGATTACAGCGGATTTTAATAAGACTTTGGAATGTAATGAGGTTTCTTTTGATGTCTACATATTTTGGTATCTGCTTTTCCTTCCATGTGCTCCACGCATAATGCTGCAGCATTAGAAATACTGAATGAATGTTACTATGCACATGATACTGCACTGTTTCTACTGCTGGATTGTCCTCTGGAGAAAAGCAATTTAAGAAAGCCCTGCCCCAGAGGATGACCTTCTTGCACCAATGGGCTGAGTCAAGAGAATGCACACATCCATTCATAGTATATTTCATCGTGTATTTTGGTAGCTCAGCTTGTCACCTTTTTCCATCTGGTGGAAGAGCCTTTAACTCTGGACCACTGCATACCATGCAGGGAAAGCCTCCAGGTTACATGGTAGTGAAAATATTAGCTGCCCCTTCTGTCCTATGTTGTAATGACACTGTGGTAAAGAGAAACTCGAAGGATTTCTGGCTGGCAAATGTCCTGGCCAACAGGGAAGGGATTCCTGATAAGGTAACTGCTAGCAGTGGAGATACCCTGGTCACTAACCAGCAGCTCCTGGGAAAAAAGTCACAACTTCAACAACAATTATGCCAGAAACTCTTCCTTTTTTTCGGTGTATGGGATTAATTCCTAATGAGAGGCTTGCACTCCTGAAGCTGGGCTATGCCCTTTATTCTTTCCAGTAGGTGAAAGATGAGAAAGGTTCTTAGAACAAAGTTTAATTTGTGGAGAAATGGGAAACTCTGATCACCCACTTAATAAAGAAACTTCGAAAGAAATTGCCCTTGTTAAAATTCCTCTTGGTAAAAAGCTGTGAAGTCATAAAATTTTACCTAACAATGGTTTTCCATACAAAAGGGCTCTTCAGTCAATAGTTCCTCTTTAAGCTGTTTCAAATCACCCTGGCTTCAATAAGCTCAGACCCTCAAACAATCAGTGCAGGAAACAGTGTGACTTCTATAGGTTCAGCAGCTCTTTAACTTGCTCTGTTGTGGGTCTATCTCTATGCAATTTTGTTATTTTTCACAGATTTCCATTGTTATGTCTACCAGACAGTACATAGAGAGATCAGTTTTTAAAATAGGTTAGTCGGGGGAGGCATTACAATTTTTGTTTTGTTTTGTTTTGTTTTGTTTTGTTTTTTGTTTTTTTCACCAGGATATAGGGAGGAGTCCCACTTACTAAAGCTGCAAACGGTTTTACACTAAGGTGGCACTTTGAGAGAGGACTTTCTGAGCTTCATGAAGCAGACAATCCCATATGACAATTAATGTTAATATTATTTATTTATCTAATAAATGCTATTATTCATTAAAAAAAAAACCAACACAAGATTCTCCAGAGAAGTTGGAGGCAACATAAAAAAGACACATAAACATAAAAAGAGTGTAAATGCTAATAGTTTCAGTCCTGTTCTCCTTTATTTGATGATCAGGAAAGTAGAAATACAACGGAGAGGAGATATATTTGCATTTCTAAGTCTAAGCTCATAGATTGCCTTGCATTCTCAAATTGAAAGGGCATGTGCAGTGGATTGGGTACCACAGGTTCCTGTAATCTCTTACTGAGAGTGTATTTAGATGTTCATGCGTCTGATGCTACTGCTGTGTTCTGACAGGATGTGTTCCTGACAAAAATTTCAGATTTCACTGGAAGCACTGCACTTCCTATAGCCCACTCACAGACAGATGGGAAAGTAGGAAAAGAGTTGTTGAAGGGAATGGACAAGGTATTTTGTTAAATCTAAAACACAGAGTTTCATTCCAAGATTTTTTTTCTCTTACAAAATAAAGCCGGATAAATTTCTAAACAGAGTGTCACTTCAAAATGCCAAAGCAAACTTCTTAGATTTTGAATCAGGATGTCTAAAAGGATTTTTGTTTTTCTCTGTGAGGCTAAAAAAATCTTGAAAAGTTCAATGTGAATTCCAGCTTACTTGTTACAAAACAAACACCAGCATAAAATAACTTCACTGAAAATGTGGTCCATCTCCACTCTCCAGATGCACTTGTTTCTAGATTTATTTAGATTCAGTAGAATTTAAGGACGTGGGAGACTGGTTTTCACAGAATCACAGAATCATCCGGGTTGGAAAGGACCTCTGAGGTCATCAAGTAATCCATCCCTTAATCCACTGCCACCGTGGTTACCAGACCATGGCACTGAGTGCCATATTCAGTCTCTTCTTAAAAACTTCCAGGGACAGAGAATCCACCACTTCCCTGGGCAGCCCATTCCAATGACTGATCACCCTCTCTGTAAAGAATTTGTTTGCAATATCCAACCTAAACCTCCCCTGGCAGAGCTTAAGTCCGTGCCCTCTTGTCTTACTGGTAGCTACTTGGGAGAAGAGACCGACCCCCACCTGGCTCCCACCTCCTTTCAGGGAGTTGTAGAGAGTGATGAGGTCTCCCCTGAGCCTCCTCTTCTCTAGACTGAACACCCCCAGCTCCCTCAGCTCTTCCTCACAGGACTTGTGCTGGAGTTCCTTCACCATCCTCATTGCTCTTCTAATTTAGAAGAATAAATTAATTTTTAAATTAATTTTAAAATTATTTTTTTAGAAAAATTAATTTTAGTTTATTTCTATTTTCTATTTAAATGAGGAAATGTAGTGTCCTGTGAAAATTCCATGGTCCCCCTTTTGGAGAATTTTCGTATGTGTTAGAATTATGCTGAGAGTTTTGTGAAGCTAATGACTAGTCACTGCCAGAAACTTGCAATCCAGAGTGGTAAAATCAGCATGTGTGGCACATCTCTAAACAAAAAATAGTTGCTTTCTCTCCTTATAGGTAGTTGGAGTGAATGGAGTCTATCTCTTATTTCAAGAGCCTGAATTTGATAATAGTGTAAATCCATAATATATATTGGTAAGAGAACACTGTAAGACAACAGATTTAATGTAGCCAAATTTCAAATTACCCAGACATCAAACACATCCATCAGTTCTAAAACTCATGGAGTAATTTAGTTTTTTTGAAATCATGACTCTTGGATTGTCCCAGAGCTACTTAGACAATTGGGATTTATCTCCATTACACATAGCCTTCAGCAGACTTCCCACCACATGGAAATTTTCAGAATGAGATCTTACAGGTCATTTTTAGTCATATATTCACATGCTTGAGTGACAGTTTGTATATTAATATAATGTTGCTTCATTTTATTTATTCATATTTTAGAATTGAGGAATTAAGGACATTCTTATCAGGTAGGAGAGCTGTTCATCTTCTATGTCTGTATCTACTCTACCATTCTGCAGTCAGATTTTCCACTCTAGTTCCAAAATAATTCATCTGGTTTAGGTACTTTGGGCTGTGTGCTATTTTACAAACTCAGAGAAGTGCAGCAGTCAAAACACTGTTTACAGCAGTCCGCTGGTGGAGCTGCATCAAAAAAGCATACAGTTTTTTGGGGTTTTTTTTGAGATAAATGCTTCTTCCCAAAACACATTTGGCATAAAACTCTGTCACTCCTGATGGTTTGAGCAGAAAGCAATGGTTTATTGAAGTGCAAACAGATTTCTGTATGCCTGCTGCCCACCTCTTTCCTGTTTTGGGAAAGGTGCTGGTTTGCGGTTCAGACAACTAGAAATGTGTCACTGGGAACACTAACTTAGAGGTTTGTCATTCACTTGAGACTTGTGAAAAAACAGAATTTCTACTGCTTCTCATGTGATCACTTAGAAATGGGACAGTTAAAACATGTGCCTGAAGGCAGTTGCTCACATTGAGTCATTACCTGTCAGAACATAGAAGTGTTTTCTCACTTGGGTAGCATGCAATAGAAATACCTGTTTAAAAACTTGGACTAGCCTCTCCCTTTTCCTTCCCCAGGGGCAGCCTGATGCTCCACTCCAGTTAAAATTACATCAGGGAATGACTGTGCTGTTTCTTAAATGAAATAGGGAGGTGGTGGAATTGCCATCCCTCGAAGTATTTAAAAACTACATAGAAGAGGCACTTCAGGACATGCTCTACTGGACATAGTGATACAGATATTGATACATACATTTTATTTATTTTATTGGAGGAGGGATGTTGGTGGTTGGACATGGTGACTATAGAGGTCTTTTCCAACAGTGACGATTCTGTGGTTCTGTGATAGAAGCGCAATGTTTACTGCTCAAGCATCTGAACATTTAGACTGTCAGCATGGTGTACCACTCAGGGCAAAGGTTTTCAGACACCCACAGAAAGGTTGCATTGTTTACAAGTACTTTTTAAAAGAGCATTTTGCAGTGTTTACAAATACTTTTTAAAAGAGCATTTTGCAGTAGCTTGGTGCTTCAGTGATGCTGTGTGAGACTGTATCAGTACCCATGTATAGCAAATAACAACTGAAGAAATACAAAGTGGAGTAGCAACACAACTTGGAATGCTCTATGAGTAAAGGTTTCACCTCCTAATGCACAGTATTTTCCACTATATGCAAGGAGGGAGGCAGGACCATGTCTTTCAGGCAGGCACTTCAATTATACATATGATCAGAATATAGACTACTGAATAGGAAAACTGATTGATGGTAAAATCAGGCACCAGCTGTCATCTTTGGGATAGGTAACAGTCTAGTCAATGGTGTTCAGTGATATGACCAAGAAAGATTATGACTGCTGATAAGTCTCTGTTGTGACGGAAGAGGCAAACTATCTTCGTGGTCCACATGAAATGTAAGAATGCTGTTGATTTTTTTTTTTTTTTTTGCTGACCTCTTCTGGAAGAGTCAGGTGAAAGAAATAGTAGACTTCTGGTTTTTGATAGTTTTAATTCAACCAATATAATTCTGTGAATGTGCGGTTAACCTGTCCGTGTATGTAGGCATTTGTATACCTTTGAAATTTACAGCTCATCCATAGAGGTGTTAGAGTAACTATCTCTTTTTTTACACCATGGTTTCCTGAGGAGAAGTGAGTACTCACAGAATTTGGAGAGGAATTATATGGATTCATCTCCTTCCGCTTGATACAGTGAAACAGTAGGAGTGAACTTCTGTTAGAAAGACAGTAGTATCTATGAATTAAATATGTATGCCTATCTAATGTCATGGTCTGGGCAGACTGTAAAGAATCATCTCTGTCTGTCCCTAGTTCTGCAGCCAAAGAGTTTATTTTATTCCAACTAGAGCTGTGGTTCTCACATGTGAAGAACTAGGTGCACAAGTGCATGTGTACATACACGCACAGAAATATGGTCTTCCTTGCCCCAAAAAACATCGTTCTCTGTAGTTTAGGATACCCCTGTTAAACTGTAAACATTACACGATTAATTTGTAAAGCTTGCTGCAAAGGTAGCAAGTATTTACTAGCCTGCAGCAATGTTTCTTGGAAAATCATGGAGGAAAGTGTCCTCCTCAAAGAAGGCTGGTGAGCTGCGCTCTGATGCCACTTTCAGAACTTTTGTTCACTGCTCTCTCTTCCAGGTCTTTTGGAAGATTTCTAAACTGCACAAGAATGTACACTTTGAGAGTGAGCTATATTTTATCTTCTTCTTACAAGATTAAGGTACAGAAGGGGATGTCTGCACATGGTTTTGTTTAATGACAATCTGACCAGATGAGAGTGGATTAGCAGTATATGCCCAGGGTAGTAAAGTCAACTCAGAAAGCTATCTAAGTGTCCTGTGGGCATAAGAAAGCCAACTACTGCTGTTGATCTCAGCATAAGGGTTGAGGATTTGGAGAGCACAGTGTTAATAAGCAGTCAGAAACATTTTTGGAAATAATATGCAACATAGAAAGGTATTTTAGTTAGAAGGGAAGAGTAAAAACAATTGTGTTTATGTGACAAGCTGTCAGATTTATCAGCTTGTGTTTTTTTAGATAATTGAGTTTCAGATGCATATTAGTATTCACTGAGAATTTCTTTAATTAGTGAAGAGAAAAGGGAAGTTCTGGCCGCAGCTCATCTCAGTGGGTGGCAGAAATTCCTTGCCATTGCCAGTCCAGTCAATAGTTAATCTTAACCAAAGTCTAAATGCAGGAGTATTAAATGATCAGTATTTATTTATTAGATAATAAATGTTCATGTCTGCATTTTATGCATCTGAGTATAGATGAAAGTAAGTTCATTCCTGGTGACTGAGGAAATGAGTCTCCCAAATGCTGCTGAAACTGAATTTCAGTTGATACTTTATTACTAGTACCCAAGTAGTTAATTCCATTAACAAAGCCACTGAGCTGTTGTTTGTCAGACACAGGACTAAACTACTTGATTCCCTGGCCCATCTTTCATAGGTGCATTAGGCTTGTGACAAGGTCCAGAGAAAATGACTTGACCTTTGACAAGTTCTAACATGCTCATGGAGAATATTTTGGGGTGGGTACAGAGGAGCTTGTGCCATCTCTCAGGCATCCTTAATGAGAAACTGCTCCCACTGTTCTCTCATTAACATGGCATCTGGGACACTCTACTGGTCACAGCTGGCAGAAGAAAAAAGTCAAAAGCCCTTTAGGGATTTGCAGGTCAAAGCCAACACCTTCACTTCAATCTGGAAAAGCAGCAAGCAAGCAGCAGAGATCAATGAGCGCTGTTGCCACACATCCCCGTGCTGAGGAGCTGTCAGCAGAAATCCAGTCCAATTCTTGCTATAAAAACAACAGATAGCAAAAGGTTTGTTTTGCTTGAATGCAGCTGAGTTCTGAGGTTACCAGCCTTTATAGAATGACAATGACAATATACATTTTTATAGTCCAGCAGAGTTCAGAGCCCTGGTAAAAAAAGCAAAGCGCTGCTTGGTCAGCTCCACACAGGCACAACAGTTCAAGGATTCGTGTTTATTCCCCTCTCAGCTAAGCTGTTTTCCCAAGAACATCTTTGTTACTTTTTGCCATAAAACAAAAGGTCAGGTTTGATGTTGCTCCTAGAAATGTTCTTGTTGTTCTGTTTGTTTATATAACCCCCTCCTTCCTCCATCTGAAAGAGTATGAGCTCTGCTGCTTAATGCCAGCTGCACTCAGGATGGTGAGAAGAATGACAGCCCCCCAAAAGGGGGCCAGTGGCAGGGGACAGAGGGGTGAAGGAAATAAAGGGAAAATAAGCAGAGTTTTGCCCCTGGGCATTTGCAAACAGCTTGTGAGATCCTCACATCACACACATTACTGGGTAGCCTGTGACGTTTCTGAACACACAAGCTGTCATTTCCTCACAAGGAGTCAGCGCTGCTAAACCCTTTCAGGCGATGTGGGTGGGCGCTTTAGAAGACACACTGTCTCATCCCATTCAGGAACTGCCCTCTGTCACTGCTCTCCTGGCATGCTGAATGTTTGTTATTTAAGTAAATAAACTGGCCAGTGTCTCAAGCCAGCTTGTGAATGCTGTGTCCTCCCAGCACCACACTTTCCCGGCCACTCCAGGGGAACAGGAGAAAAAGAAAAAAGAAAGAACAGCCAAAAGCAACAACAAGATGAAAAAGTTCACAGAGAGTTCCAATGCCACCCACTAAGCCCCAGCCTACAAATAACCAGTGACCAAATGGTGTCATTAGAGTCCCCAGCATCCTGTCAGCACTCGGCCTTCCTAAGGGAAGTCCATGGTGGAGGTTATTTTGAAACCATCCTTCCTGTATCTTTCAGAAAGAAGATTTTCTCAAAAGGCTGTCACAGGATACTTCGATTTTCCTTGTTTCTTCCAAATAAATCTTTCATGTTCCAAGTCAGTGGTCAGCTTCACCAAAACTGAAGGAATATTGTTTGAAGCCCTGGTGCAGCCCTTTCTAAGCTAAGGGGTGTAGAATTTGGTGTAGAAGGGAGAGGCAAGATCATGAATTTGCACTTGCTTTGACAAAGATGCACAAGCAAGATTAAAAATAATTTTAAATTGGGATTTTACTACATCATCACTTCTTCTTTTTCCTATGTTAAGCTACATCAGGGAAAACAGATGTCTGTTACAACAGAGCCTCTCTCTAGAGTCAATATGAACTTTATATATTGGCTGGCAGAATGTACAGTTTTTCATATACTTCTATTGGCAAATCCATTGGTATTAATATCACCCAAGTGATACCACCCAAGTAATTAACTAAACTATCTGGCTAGCCAGCCTTAATGCCATATGCAGTCAGCAAGAAAAAATAAGGCAAATCAGAATAATTCCAGTAACTCCTTTTTGAAATTACCATCTGCATCATCTTCTCCCCCTCATTCTCTCTTCTTTTACCTTTTCTACTGCTGCTACTGGGACCCTGGGAAAGCTATCTGGATCTACAAAATGGCAGTAATTTAATAAATTAAATTACATATTTGCACATATGTTTTTTATGCCTATTTGCTACTTGTGAACAGAACAGTTTCTTGATGAAAAATTCTTTCTGGTGAAAATCCTTGTCTGTCCATTGTGCAGACAAAGTTAATTGGGGGGAAAATACTGAAAGATCAAAAGGGTTTGCTCTATTGGTTCTGCTTCCCTCCTCAAACATATTCACCTGTTTTGAATGTGGATTGATGAATCTCAGCCACAAAAAGGAGAAAGGCATAGATGAACTTTGTCACCAGGTGCACCCTGCAGATATAGGACAGCTAAATGGAATGTTTTTATAGGGTGCCTAGGCTTCCAGAAGTGCTTGATTCAGTGAAGATGTCATAGATCATGAGTTAGCCATGGTGAGCTGTGCTGATGGTTCATTGGTTTCCCTGGTCTATCCATACAGTTGTTCATAAACAACCTGAAAAAGGCACTATTCACAGATATCACCGTCTCTCAATTAGACAAGCAGGGCAACAAGGCTAAGTGCACAGACTGGAAGGACTCAGCTGCTGGAATCTATCAAGAGAGGCAGTGGTGAGAACAAACAGGTTACTGAAAATCTCTCTGAACTCCACACCCAAACAAATCACACTGTCTCTCATCATATCACTTTATCTCCTGCTCTCCAAAGGACCAAGATTCAAAACATAAGGATTCTGAGGTCTGTTCCTCCTAAATTCAGAAGTGCTTGTCAGCATATGCTCTCCATTAATGTGCATTTGAAACTCATACAAAAAGTAAAAAAGCCCCAGTCCCTGAAAAGCCAGCCTTGAGGAGTAAGATCTGTTTCTATCCAACCACTCAACCTCTTTACTTTCCCACAGTCCTCATCAAGGAATCTTGTCACCACTGAGGTGTTTTTTACTTCTACAGATAGACTACATAAAAGAAAATCAGAGGGACTGATCCATCCAAAGGGACCTTGACAGGCTGGAGAGGTGGGCCCATGCCAGCCTCATGAAGTTCAACAACAGCAAGTGCAAGGTCAAGGCAATCCCAAGCACTGAACAGGCTGAGCAGTGAGTGGCTTGAGAGCAGCCCTGAGGAAGAGGACTTGGGGGTGCTGGTGGATGAGAAGTTCAACACGAGCCATCAGTGTTCACTTGCAGCCCAGAAAGCCAACCAGATGCTTGGCTGCATCAAGAGAAGCACGGCCAGCAGGTCCAGGGAAGTGATTCTCCCCCTCTACTCTGCTCTCCTGAGACCCCACCTGGAGTATTGCATCCAGGTCTGGAGCCCCTTTCACAGGAGGGACATGGACATGCTGGAGCATGTCCAGGGAAGGACCATGAGGATGATCAGAGGGCTGGAGCACCTCTCCTATGAAGCCAGACTGAGAGAGTTGGGGTTATTCAGTCTGGAGAGGAGAAGGCTCTGAGGAGACCTTATTGTAGCCTTCCAGTATCTGAAGGGGGCCTGCAAGAAAGCTGGTGGGGGACTTTTTAGGATGTCAGGTAGTGATAGGGCTAAGGGGAATGGATTCAAACTAGATCAGGGCAGATTTGGATTGGAAGTAAAGAACAAATTCTTCACCATGAGGGTGGTAAGACACTGGAACAAGTTGCCTGGAGACGTTGTGGCAGCTTCATCTCTGGGAGTTTTTAAGGCCAAGCTGGACTGGGCTCTGAGCAACCTGATCTAGAGGGAAGTGTCCCTGCCCATGTGTCACGGTTTAACACTGGCCCGGCAATTAAACCAAGTAACAAATGCTTTCTATTAATCTCTCTCTCCTCCTTGATAAAGAAAGGAGAGAGAATAAGGGAGAAAGACTTATGGGTTGGAAACTAAACTACACAGTTTTAATGAAACAGTAATGATAAATAGGAAAAATTACTAAATATATACAAATATACAAGAAAATGGATACCACATTCCTCCCCCTTCCCCCCCAATAACTCTCACATCACCACCGAGGCTGCAGGGCAGCCCTGGGAAAGTCCAGGCTGGACTCCTGGAGTCGGCAGCAGTCGGGAACTGGAGGCAGGAACACACAGATAAGGGCTGGCACGGATCAGGACCACAGGCAGACGAACGGACAGAATCCTTCCAGGATGCCGGGTGAAGGAAGGGAAGCAGGAAAAGCAGGCAGCCGGAAGCTGGAAGCGTGGCTTGGCCCTCATGATGTCTCAAATTTATACTGAGTATGACATATATGGGATGGAATACTCTGGTCAATTCAGGCATCTATCTTGTCCGTTCCTCCCCAAAGGGGGGCTGCAAGTGGGACCTCTTTCTTCCTTCTAGAAGGTAAAAGTTTTCCTCAGAGCTGAGCAGTGTCCTTGGCTCTGCACACCAGTCTCTAGCAGTAACTATAAACATCAAGTGTTATCAGTCCTAGAAGCACACACTGTATGAGAAACTTGATGTTAATTTCAGCAAGTGCAACTACTTACAAGAGACTTAGCTAAAAGCAAAAGTACAAGACAGAAAATCACCTTTATCCTGGCCCAAACCAGGACACCATGGCAGGGGGGTTGGAACTAAATGATCTTAAAGGTCCCTTCCAACCCTGAAAATTCTATGATTCTATGATTTTATAATCAGTTTAATGCCAAATTTAGGATATATAATGGATAAGCATAGAAAATGACAACAGAGACAGATAGCTGCAACATTAGCAGTTCCTGGGGGCCTCCTTTGGACTTTCAAAGATCCTAGCTCTATGTTTCATTATGAAGCCAAAATACATCTTGCCTTTGCCGAAGATTCCAGCAAATTCTAGAAAAGCTTTAAAATCACAGGAAAGAAAAGTCTATTGTTCTCAGGAGCAAATGAAATGGTTTCATGAGATCACATTTCTCCTTCCTTCTTCTCTTCAAATCAAGCAAAGTTTAATATTTCAGTTCCATTCACTGTGACAGAAACAAAACAAATCAAAGCAAAAAGGGACCTACAAAAAATGGTTTCATTTTATACTGAACTTCAAAAGTCTAATAAAATGTACAAAGAAATCCTGAGCTCCCAAGTTCCCTCATGCAGAAAAAATCCTCAGGTGGCAGGTTAAGCCACTAGTGGAATAATTTAAGTAGTGTAAATAAATGAAAGCATACCAAATAATGTGGCCTAAAGCACTTTGGAATCATACTCTCTATGGGAGTCAGGCTTCCATAGTTGTGATTACAATAACTGGATTTAACCTCCTTCTCAATGCAACAGACAACAAGTACATTTTGCTTCAAGGCAGCCACTATCCTTTCTTTTAAGAAACATTCCTTATATGTCATGGTCCACACTCTGAATGCTCAATGTCTTTAACAAGAGATCACATGTATGTGGATGTGTCCGTAAGAGTCTGAGAAAAACATCATTTCAAATCAAGAGTGTAAAGTTTTGCGGTCAGCTTTTGTTCTGTATTTTCTACTTCAGCTGACAGTCTGCCTGGAAATGGCAGGGTACAAATGCTCATTCACCCACCCATCTCTCAATCCTTTCAGAGTGGGGACACAGTGCTGTCCCTAGAGGCCAGATCCTCACTATGGAAATGGGAAGTACTTCTGGTCCTTGTCCCTGGCTCGGTTCCTGTCTTGATGGCATTGGTGACTTCCACTCCTGATCAAGCATGGAAACATCCCCTTCCCTTCTCCACCTGATGTGAAGACAGCAGGGGGAAGAAGACCTTGTCCATTTCCAAAGGCCAGATTATGCACTGTCTCCAAGGTCCTCCTGGCTTTAAGGGTGCAGTCAGAACTATTGAGTGACCCAGCTGGTCCATAGTGACTTGTTTTTGTGACAGGCAGGTCAGTGGTTCTGAAGCCAGCCTTTCTAGCCAGCTGTGAGAGCCCTGGATATGGCTGTGAACACTTCAGAGAAGTGTAAATCCCATGACTCACTAGCTAGCCCTTCTCACAGACAAATCAGACATGAATGGCATTGTAGACACAGCACTGCTAGCTGTCTCATAGCCTATCTAAATGTCATCTTTCTGTCTACTTGAGCAATTTTAAATGTTTATTTTAAATTTTTTAATCATTCTTTCAGTAAGTAGAGGGCTTTTCTACTGCTAACAGCTCTGCTTTGGAGAATGATTGTAAAATGGAAAAATGTTTATCATGTGTCTCACAGATTAAATGGAGTAAAACGTGCCACATATATCCCTTGGCATTGCAAACACAGACTGGTAGCAGAGCACCAGGAAAAAACAGTTTTTCTGTATTACTGAATTAACTTTTGATTTAAAAAAATGAACTTTTTGATAAAAACTGATTTAGAAACAGAGCCTGCTCAACACTATGTTCACAAAGACAATTCATACGGTAGGACTGCAACTGAAGTCTGTAGAGATGATGTTGAATACTAATGAGACAACTTATAATTTAATCCCTGTTAAAATTTAGAGGTGTTATCCTTTGGAAACTTATGTTTTAATTTAGCTAAACTCCAAGTTTTACTGACAACATAACAATCCTATTTTATTCCTTTTGCAATTGCTGGCAAAAAATCAAAGCTAAAGTATGTTTAGTATGAGAACCATAAAAACTCTCTGGACTGTGCACTGTCTTTTTAAAATCTGCACCACGCCTGCAGAGAAGGCTGGAGGGTTAAGAAACTGTGCTTAAATTGTCACATGCAGACAAAAAAAGGAATGTCTCTCCTCTTCCCCTCCTATCCCTGAAAAAAATTTGTAGAAAAACAAACCAGCACAGAAAATACGCCTCTGAATCCACTTCAGTTTAATTAACACTACACCAGTTACAAATGCAAACAGGTTCCCAAGCACTCAGTTTGGCTGCCTGTCTGCTCTGTGGATTCATTTTGACTCTCTGCTTTGTTCTAGCAGAACAAAGACAGCAAAGAACAATGTGACCCTGACCCTTCTTTACCCCTTCACATACAAATGTTCCCTTTTAATATTCAGACGACCAGTGACATTAAGAGGTTCCATGAGAGCAAACACCTGCCATTCCCCCCAACAACATTTCTTCCAGGCATTGCCTATCTGGAATTAAAACAACTTTAAATTCCTGTTGTTGCTTTGTAAAGAAGATGGCCATACTTGCATTCTCAGGACAAAGTCTGTATTTCAATGCTGAAGCACGCAAAGCAGTCCCACACAAACTATCTCCACCTACAACCTCACAGCAATTTTCTTGCCTGGAGATCTGAAGAGATATCCTTGGAGGCAGTGACAGTCTACTATCACAGGGATAAACTTCTGAACACAGAATCACAGAATAATTTGGCCTATAAGGGACTTGTAAATGTCATCTAGCCCAGGATGTGATGGGCCTTCTGGCTGCAAATGTGTGCTGTTGGCTCACATCCAGCTTTTCGCTCATCAGCACCCCTTAGTCCTTTTCTGCAGGGCTGCTCTCTAACACCTCATCACCCAGCCTCTACTGATAGTGCAGATTGTTCTGACCCAGATGCAGGACCTCATGAGGTTCACCTGGGCCCACCTCTCCCATTTGCCCAGGTCCTTCTGGATTACACCCTGTTCCTCTGGCTTATTGACAGCATATGCATCTTGGTGTCATCTACAAACTTGCTGTTGGTGCACTCAGTCCTGCTGTCTATATTGTTGATAAAAGCATTAAACAATACAGGCCCCAGTATGCACCCTAAAGAACACCGCTTGTCACTGGTCTCTATCTGGACTTCAAGCCATAGACCACTACCCTCTGGATCAAGCCAGTTCGTTGTCATCATCCTGTTCCATTGAACAGTCACACCAACTTGGGGAGCAGGGTTTTGGTGGGGTAGGAGGGTGTGTGTCAAAGGCCTTGCAGAAGGTGTGATCAAATAGGTCACATCCATGGGTCACTCATTGTCCACTGATGTACTTACCTCATCACAGAAAGCCTCTAGCTTCACCAGGCAAGATTTGCCATCAGTGATGCCATGGTGACTGACTTGGATCACGTTCATGTCCTCCATGTGCCTAATCACACCTTCTAGGAGAATCTGCTTCGTGATCTTCCCAGGCACAAAGATGAGACTGACAGGTCAGTAGCTCCCAGGTCATGTCCTCCTTACATGTGTGCATACACTAATTTAGACAGAGACATGTATCTGCAGCCTCTCCACACATCTTTTCCCCTTTAAAGTGGCTCCAGACCCAACAAATGAGTAGGGTGTTAGGAAGGTGCAAGGCCTGTCTAGACTGAAAGTGCCTTTTTAGTCCTTGAATGTATGTATGTGCATTAGTAATAAAACAAGGGGCTCACTGGCTCTTCCCAGAGAGACCAGTATCAGTGGTGCTGCAGACATATGTGGGCAATGCAAGGGGCTGATCCCTGTGTCTTCTCCACTATCTGTGAGTCTGCATCCCATGCCTGCTCCAACAGCATGTGCAGCAGGGTACTGCTGATGCTGGAACTGGCATGAGGCTGATGGGATTTGTTGTTTGGTGCTTAGGGGATACCTTTTGTCCCCCACACCCCTCATCCTTCCCTGCCTAGTTGTACAGAGTAAAGGAGAATTTTTACTTGAGTTACTCCTTAGAAGCCCAGTAATAGACAAGAAACTTGGTAAGATCCAAATAACTCACAGAATTATGTTATTGTTGATGGACATTTGCCATACGCTTAAGTGCCAGGAATTCTCACCCTGCCCTGGAAATCTATCCCAATACCTCACCAACCCTACCATTAAAATAAATTTTTTAACATTAAGTATGAATCTCTTTTGCTAGTATTTTTAACCAGTTTTGTCCTATCTGTCATGGACACTGAAAGCAGTATATTTAGAAGAAATATGCTACACTGGATGGAAACCCAGCCCTGATAACTGCTGCAGAGCTGAGTCTGCTCTGTAACCATTGCATCCAGTGATCATCAAGATCTCTTTTTGCCAGTCTGGAGTTCAGAGCAAAAGCTGGGTTTATGTTCAGACTTTCTTCCAAAAAAGGAGCTGTGCTGCTGACAGAAGGCATGCAAAACAAGGTCAAAGATAAAGGGAAGAAAGGAAAGGCTAAACTGGACAGTGGTGGGTATTGAACTTGATGTGGTGTGAACAAGATATTTTCCTCCACAGCTCTCACCCCTCTGTTGATGGAGAGCAACAGCCCAGGCTGAGCAGAACAGGCAACAGTTATGTGGGTTGCTCCTAGCTCTGGGAAGCAATGAGAATTAGGCACTGATCTATCATTGAGATTCATCAGCCAGCCTTGTGTCTCGGTTTTAACTAAAAATTTCAGGAACTCTCCCAGTCCTTGCTGGGGTCCTCATCAAAAAAATGAAAACAAAGTGTTAATGTCAAAACAGTTATTGATGCCTCATGTTCTGTAAAAGGCTAAAGCTACAAGAAAAACCAGGTAGCTCCTCAAAAAGATGCCTGTTCAGAATATTTAGACACAACACATTGCTTCCCCTCACATCAGAAATTAGCTCTTGCCCATGACTGAGCACTGCGAAGGATTGTTCTGGTTTGAAGCCACAACCTCATCATTTTTCCCACTGTTAATGAGCAATTAATGAGTCATCCCATGGACTCTTAGGGGCTCTATATAGGCATGAGTTCTCCATCCACCTCTGGGAACAGATGCTGTCAAACATCTGCCCTTGGAGGACAGCATGTGGGGAGGGCTGTGTGCTCAGGGGAGAGAATGACCACTCTTGAACAACTCCCTCCTTTGCAGGTACCCGGGTCAAAACATTTTGTGATGCTTGACACACACATTACATGTGGCATGCTCGTGTATCTCCCGTGAGGGTGAGTGCCCCTTTGTTGAGGGGATTCCTGCAAAGTCCCATTTACAAATGTGTCATTTGTCCACACTTGTTGCTCCAGTCAGGTTTTTGCTAGCAAACACATTCTCAAGGATACTTACATGCAGCCAATATGAATGTGTCACCAGTTGCTTATACATTCAAAAGGAGGGTAGCTGTTCCACTAGTCTTTACTGCTGTTCTGTTTGTGCTTCAGATTTTCTGCTTCCAGGTAAGCTGGAAACCACCGAGAATAATGCTTATGCTTCAACCATGTTCTCAAGAAACTTTAAAGGATTTAAAAATTGTGCTGTATTGTAATGTTGCTGTGTAATTCACAGGCTCGTATCAGTGGGAGTTGAAGGAACCCCTTTCTCCATTTGACAGATCAGAGAACTGAGAGAAGAAAAAATGGGTGTCACTTGTTGTGTCTTCAAGAGCTGAGCTTCTGAGAATGAGGTGTGTGCATCTCCAGATGTGCAAAAGCAGTGTGCAAAAAACCAACTCCTTAGATAGCTTCTAATGTGTGTTATGACCACAAAATGTCATGAAGTGAAGTATGCAGCTGAAATAGCCACAACAGAGTCTAAATTAGAATTAGGAGTGTGTTGATCTCATTGTTACTCACTTAAAAAATATTTGGATTAAGACTTTTTCTCAACTTTGAGCAGAGATTGAGACCTCTGATCAAATGCAGTAACAGTCTTACTTTCTGTGAAGGGAGATGGTGCTCTAAGCATTAAAAAGCAGGAATCAGAGAGTTTGGGAATGAGAAGACATTGCAGATACATGTCTGTGTTTTCAGATGTCCACTAAAATATGGCTGAGCAGCATCTGATGTTCCTGAGAACAGCAGGTCCTGGGTGGCAGTAAGAGCAATATGTACATTCCATCAGAAATCTAAAGCATGTAAACAGACAGACAAAGATTTTCAGAAGTATGTGAGAAACTTGTAAATTAACAACAAATGCAGACAGAGGAAGTCCAGAAAAAATACACTGATGTTTTTCACAACCATGGAGGAGTTTAATCCACTGGTTTAAAAAACATATGGTACACTGAACATTAGATGGGTAACAGGCAGCGAAATACTTGGCAGAGGCCCATGGAAATATAAACACAAGGCATTTATTTAATTGTGTTTCTTTTTCTTTAAATATTTACTTTCTGTGTTTTACCAAGATACAGTTTTTCATCCCATATATATATAACATGCTACCTTCCCAAAAACAGACTGGGGGGGCACCACGCTCAGGGACCCTGGTTTGGGTCCAGTGTCTCTTCATTGGGATTTAGCCATGTCTTGATGAACAAACAGCCATATATGACTTCTCTCCTCCACTTCCATTCTCCCATGGCCCACCAATGTGTTTGGTCATCCTTCTGTCAAAAACTACCAAGAGACTGAATGGGTTTGCAAAACAGAAGCTGTTTGTTTCTGCCCTTTTGGAGCATCTATAAAGCAGGTAGGCTTAAACTCCATGTTCGTATGGAGTGGGCAAGTGTCACAGAAGCATGGAATGCTAGAGCTGGAAGGGACCTTGAAAAATCATCAAGTCCAACCCTCCTGCCAGAGCAGTATCACCTAATGTAGGTAACACAGTAGATATGTGTATTTTTCTCATGTCACTGTAATAATATCCCTAAGGTCCTGGAGGTAGCTGGGATGGTTCTCTGCCCTTTGAAACATCATGGCATGGAATAGAACTGCAAAATTGGAAACTAGCATATTCATTTCCAGTGTTGACACACACTGTAATTTCTAAGTATCCCTCTGTGGATTTCCAGTGCCATGCTGGAAGACTGGATTGATGTCTTTAAGTTTGCAGAGACATCATTCATGGTTCTGGGTAAGTTGAGAAGAATGGGATTTGGAGGCCAGATAAGGAAACCATAAGAGGTAGAAAGACTACCTAGAACATCAGGAACCCACACAAGCTTCTTCTTTATAGTCTTGAGTCTTCATAGTGTCTGCAACCCCTTCACTTTCCTGAACTGCTTCATGCTGAGAGGAATTCATCACTTGGTGCTTGAGGGCCTTCCCTAAGTTTTGTCTCTATGCAGAAACCTCAAGCAGCTGTAGGGCCAATGGTCTTTCGGATGGTCTTACATTGAGGAGAATTGTCACGATTCAGAATTAAGGCAAGAGGTGGAAATAAGGGCAGACCAGGAGAAATAATTTTGCTATGCTTCCTTTGTTTTGTTTTGCGTTTTTTTGTTTGTTTGTTTGTTTGTTGCTTGGTTTGGTTTGGTCTTTTTGTGGATTATTTTGTTTGTTCATTTGTTGTTGTGGTTGTTCTTGGGTTTTTTTGTGAATAAATAACTGAGGTCTTCATTTTATTTCTACCCTAAGAAAGTGCCCAGTGACTGCAGCAATATACCTGTGTGCACCCCCACAAAATGACTCTGTGCATTCCCTTGGAAGGAGGTATTTCTGACATAAGAACAGACAAGAAATATTATTGTTGGGATTGAGAGGGACTGTAAACAAGATGGGTTTTGTACAAAATTATCTGGTTTTGTATTGCATTTTCTTTGACACTGATCTCTACTCTAACTAGAAAAACAGGTGAGTGTCATGAGACAAACTTGAGTCAGGTTTAGACCAGCTAGTTCTGAGAGGGCTGGCAGTGTAATAACACAAGAGCTGTGTTCCACTGAACACTGATGTTCCACTGTGTTCCACTGATGCTGAATTGTTTCAACAGAAAACTGCAGCTGACCCAGAAAAGGACCAGGTCCTTGCTTTTTCACAGTCTTCCATGAAGCAATGTAAATGGACTTCTGCAGTTCCTGGACTTACCTTCAAAAGCAACAAATTTGAGACACGATGTGGATGTCTATGAACATAATGGACAATTTCCTGACATTTCTAAAGACTCCATGTTGCAAAAGACAGATAAATCTGGGGCAAGAGTAGATGTTGGGAATGGTGAGAGGAAAAGTATTCATTTTATCTGTCAAATTATTCCCTACATGCTAGCAAGTCTTTGATTAAAACATTATTGCACAGGACTAGTGCAACAAAAGTTTCCTTTGTGTACTTATTTTCTTTTTTTCTTTTTACATTTAGGGAGTTTCAAACAACACAACAAATGTAGGTATTTCTCATCAATTAATTAAGAAGTAAAATATTGCTTGTGTTGAGACTAGAAAATAAATGAATGACAAACACAGGAGAACTACATTTGTTAATATTTATTGCAGAATTTGCCATCCTTCTCACTTATTGCAGAAGGAAAAAAAAACTACAGAGCACATTTAACTCCACAGGGGGCATTTTTTCTTCCCTGTTTCCCATTTAATCTGAATCTCATAAAAGCTGCAAGATACTCTAGTCCTTTCTTCTATTAAGCTTATGGACAGTTGTGGAAGACATAGCAAAAATGGTTTAGCTGTTGGATGAAATGTTCAGTGACAGACAGAAGAAGCAGGCAGGAATGTTCCCCAGCAATATCCATGAACAGTCATCTACCAGCACTTGAAGAACTCACTCCATTTTTTTGACTCATCCTTCTTTTGGATTGTAAAATAACGTAGGTGGCAGGAAGAACAAAATTATGTCATAACACTGTGCTCTTAAAATTGCATTTGAGGCAATAAAATATTCTGATACCAAGTAATTTTTTTTTGTTAATACAATGGAAAAAAGAAAAACAGGCACGTCTCTGTTATTTATGTGTAGTGCTTATATTGCTTCTCATCAGATCACTTACCATATTATAATTTTTAATCATGCTGTAAGAATATATCTTATTATGGCTTTAACTTCTGTGTCTATACTTTTACTAACAATATCCTCAAACCTTTATATGTATTAGAACCTATTACTTGAGGTTCTTTACTTTAGAACATATTATTTTATTGTAAAACACTTAACAATATGGTTTTAATATTTTTAAATAGCATAAGAAGCATTAATCAAAACTGTCCAGATGAATTCTCCAGAGGTCCGGTCTTTCACTAGTAATAGATATGACAATTTTGACACAGGATCTGATCATAATACCCTTTACATGTATGATACTTGTGTCCTCCAGTAAAATTGCAAAGGAGAATAGTTAGTTTAGGCCAACTTTGAGTTTAGGTTTTCTCAAATACTTTTTTTTCCCTGAGGCTCGGAGTATAACTTTACCTAGTGGCATCAGGAAGCTGCATGCTGTCACTGTTTCCAGCGGGCCACTTGCCCATTGTATGCTCAGAGCTGATATCTGTGAAGATGAGGTCAGGTTCACCAAAGACATTTAGGAGAAAGACCAGAGCCATGAAAAAGACTTCACAAATTCCGAATCTTATCTATGTATGAGAAAAACTGCTGTTTGATCCAGAAACGTATCAGGGTCTCCTATTTTGTGAGAAACACAGCAAACTGCCTGCTTTGTGCCAGCCCTTCCCGTGGAGATGTTGTGCCATGGCAACCCCTAGCAGGCAACATCTGCTGCTGCCCCAAATGCACAGGAACCCTGATGGTGTTGTGGGGCACACTCAGTGTGCAGAGTAACACCTGACTCTCTCTTCACTCACAATTATGCTTTCAGAGCAGGGCTAAGCCATTCTGCTTCTTCTGATGTGGGTTATTGGGTGACCATACAAATTCACAGGCTGATCATTTGCTGAAATTCTTGCTCTTGATAGACAGAGTGCTTGTTCTGTAGCTGTTGCTGGAGAAATATAAGGAAGTTTGGCATTTCAGTGTCTATGGTCACCATACATTGTCACACTGTCAAACAACAACTTTTTTTTTTCATTATACAGTGCTCACACAAATTACACCATCTCAATAATTTGGCAAGACACTCAGTACGAAACTGTGTTGGAGAAAATATTCAAATATATGTTAAAATATGGCTGTCATACAGGAAGAACACTAAATAAAAAATCTGAAATTCTCTTTTCTTAAAAAAGTGTGAACTCAAATCTTGTTTTGAGCTACATGCTGAGCACATTAAAAAATCTCCACAGAAATAAACAAATCTGTATTTATATATGTACAGAAGGTAAAACTGTAAATCTAAACCAAAACAGCTTTATTTTGTGTGCAAATGATGCAGCTTTAGTGTAAACTGAATGGTATTTTATGTATGTATTGGGATGTATGGGATGTATTTGGACCATTTGTAGGGAGTCTATTGCATCTTAAACATAAGCTCGATAGACAGTGAAGAGAGGAAGGATTTCAGAATGTGGCAGAAGGCATGAGAAGACTAATCACTGCCAAAAGAACAAGGAATAACAAACAAATTTATGGAGCCACTCTCATCTACTTTTTCTCATAATAAATTGAGTAAATATCCCAGGCTGCCATCCACTTCTTCCATCTTCCTCCAAGAGAAATTGTCCCTGAGAAAAGGATTTTTCTTAAAGCAAGTTATAAAGGCCATCAAGAAAATAATTTAACTCTTGGACATCATTGACAGGCAGTTTCTCTTCTAGGTGCTCCTCTTGCAGTGTTTGCAGTTGCTGTTTGCATGCTGGTGTTACCAAAACCATCTGCTTTCCTACATGGGCAGATTTCGGATGTCAATCTAATTAGCCAAGGCTAATGTCTGGTTTCCTGTAGAGAGCTTTTGTAGAGTAATTGCCTTCCTCGAGGTCAAACTGCTGTGATTACAGGTCTTTAACTAATCGAGATAAACAGCTTTTCAATTCTTGCAGTGAGTCAGCAAATCACTCCAGTGGACTTTTATCTTAATCTAAAACAATATAGCTTACTATGGCAGATGATAGCAATGTTTTTTTATTAATGTGGGATCTAAACAATAACAGCTTTCACTAAAACCATATCAATTATTAACATCCATTTAAGTCCCTGCCTAGGATTGAGAGAGAAATTGTTACATGATTTTCAGGGTAGACATTTATATTTAAACAAACTAGATAGTGTTTTCACAGAAGCAGATGATACATGAGTAAGAGCAATAAGAAACTATGACACCATAATTTATCATTATTTACTAGTTTATATATATCTTTCCTTTTTTTGTTTTTTTTCTTTGTTTTTTTTTTTAATTTTAATGGTAACACAGAATTGTTCTTTGAAGGTTAATATTGAGGACATTTTAAAATACCCTTCCAAACAGCCTTTGTCTCCTGCTTGTGTGTTTTACTTCCTCTGTGCCTCTTTTGCTCCTCACACTTCTGCTTGGGGCTCAGATATCTTGGGCAACAATGGGAATGTTGGCAAATGTTTTTCCACCTAATTTTATTATTTCAAAGTTTGATTTCTCTATAGGATTTTCTCTTCAGAAACTGTTTTTTCACTTACTCCCTTTCTGACCATGCTTGGGTGAATAGAACTCTAATATAGTATCAAATCTATTTTAAAAAAAAAAGCCAAAACAACACCCTACTTCTAGTATACTGTCCTAAAGAAGAAAACGAAACTGAGTGTGAAAGGAAGTTAATAGAGGCTCATCATCTTTAGAAGGCTTCAGCTCACCTTCAGAGTGCATAACAAATTTAAGTAACGTATTTCCTTTGTTTTAGAAATTGTTGCACTGCTGCATTACTAGAAACATATATAAGTTTAGTTTGGATTTCTGCTGCACATCAAAATCACTATTTGGGAACAACCTTCAGAGCAACCCAATCTATTAGCCAGCTGCCCAACAAGGAAGAAAATACTATCCAGAATTCAGTCACCACTTATTTGATTTTTTTAGATATAATCATTTGAATTTGCACACTTCCTTCTTTTTTTGGAGGGGAGATGAGTGGGCTTGGGCTTGGTTTTGATTTTTACTTTTTTACAAATAAACTACAAGTTAAATTTAGTTAAAGTTTTACTGTAGGTGCCCAAAATACATCATGGTTAACTCTAGATGGTAATTCATGACCAGATCATATTCAGTGTCAGAAAAGAGTAAGTCATCATCAGGAACCCGTTTAGCAGAAGTTTTGTAGTCATGTATGTGAAGTGACAAGAAACAACACTTCAGTTTTATAAATTTTACATACATGACACTCAGTGTGAACCTTCTCATCTTGCATGTTGTAACCCCTGTCTCACAGTGGGTCTCATGCAGAGCCAACACTGTGCCACATCCCTCATGTAATGACACCAGTAAGGACTAGTAAGGAATAAATTAGCTCTTATTAATCAAGTACCTACACTTTTACAACACTTCTTCCAAACTCAGAACAAAATCTTACTTTTCGTGCCAGTATTTGTACCTATACATATTTGTATGTATTTTATAAAAATGTGTGTATATATACAGTTTTTCATTCAGCCTCTCCCATGGGTGTTTGTTCATGAAGACCTATGAAAAGGATGCAGAGCCCAGTCCAAGACCTCAAGCAACACAAAAGTAACTATGATGCTAGAATCAGCAGCCCTTACTACAAAAAAAATAAAAAAAAAATCAGTGTGGTCAAGAGGTATGTGAAAAGATATCCTTGCAGTGCTGAGTTATATTGGATAGGATTTTATCTGACTAATTGTAGTGAGGTACAGGTTACAATGTAGAGATCTGCCTATGAGCTGGTCAGTCCAGAATCTTTTCATAGTCAGTAGCTATCAAATCAACATACAGTGCAGAGTAGAGAATGATTTATTGCTTTTTAAAGTAAGTTCTGAAATAGCTTATCTCTCATAGAAGGCTGGTTTCTCTCCATTACCTATAAAAGGACCACAGAGACAACATTGTCAATGTATCTGGGGGATGTGTGGTGGAAGAGTCATTGGCTCCCTTTATCAGCCTTGTACCTCCTGCATTTGCAACAACAAAGCATCCTCTGTGACCACTTTTCATAATTCTGGTGTTCAGTGAGATACTGAGAACTTTTCTGCATTTACCCTTTGGCATCTCATCTCCATTGCAGTTCTCTGGCAGAGCAATACAGCCTCACACAGGGGACATATTGTATCCACATTGCTTCAAAGCTCCCTAGAGTTGCCAGCAAAGACACTATGCTGTTCTAAATGTGCATTGTTCTACAGCAGCCATCTAGTTCCAGCCTTTCTCAAGCTATGTAACATGGTGACTCTCCTGCAGTCTTTCTCCTTCCCACTCTGTATATGCTTTAAATCACTGAAAATATATTAAAACAAAAATATTTTAGAAATTAAAACCAGAATGTGATTCTCAAGGCCAGGATTCAAAACCCTTTTGTAAATGAAACATCTAGTTGCTTTTACGCCATTAAAGTGGTACAATGTTAAATAAGAATTCTCTTTTAAAGGGTGATTCATGTGCCAGTGCAGACCGGAGGCACATGCACAATGAACCAATTTGAGTAGTCTGTAAAGTGCTAAGATGTTCCATTCTTAGACACACACAGGGCGTTTGGGTCCCTTTGACAAGTTAATTGGGACTTTTAAAGAGACAGGGACTTGAGGCAGCTGGCTAAGCAGGAGAAACAACACTGCAGCATCCATGGGCTTGATTATGAAGCTCTGCCAGGAGCGAGGTTTTTGTGCATGACAAATCTGATTCATACATGGCAGAAATTTTCTCTTGCCCTTCAGTGACGGGGGATGAAGCACTGACCATGGTTAGTGCAATTGTCAGAGCAAAATTAATTCCAGCATTTTCCAGTATAAAGGCAAATTCCCAGAGTATTTAATCTGGAAGCAGCCACAAAGCTCATACAGTAATTGAATAAAGTCTTTGAGTTCTACCCATCTGCCCAGTGGCAAAACCACGAGGCCCACCAAATGTATAGACCCACAAATATCACACTGTATTTGGGGTTTCTTCTTTTAATCCACCCATGTCAATTCCAGAGAAAAGCTATGAGTCTATTATTCTCCAGAGAACTCTGGGAAAACACAGAAAAAGCCTATTTCCAAGTAGATCCATGAGCTGGGTGGGTAATGCTCCACTGACCTCCTGTTATTAATACAAAGAGGGTAAGGTTTAATAGTTACAGCAACACATTAGCAGAGGGATGAACTGGAGCTGATTCTTTACATCTGCTCTGACTTTCCCTAGGTCACTGGGAATCTAACACCTTCTCTCTTCCTCACTTCACACTTTCCAGTCTTAAAGATATAGGAAGAGTTTTTCCACTTCTGGAAATGTCAGTGGAAGGGGTTGTATGTGCAAAATATTATTCATAAAAGAAAAAGAAAAAAAAAAAAAGATGGCTATTCACTTTCTGGAAACAGAAGGAAGTGCTTTTGTTTGACATTGGAACAGATGTCCAGGCAGTACATTTTTAGGATGATACACACTTTTAGTCATAGTTCACATTTGAAGCATACATTAAAAAAACATGTTCTAATTTATAGATATCAAAACTGAGTTCACTCTAAAAGGTGTGAATATTTGACCTTCTGTTTAGTTAGTGTATTTGAAATTGCAAGATTGAGTCACATTTGCATTTAGCTTTTTATTGTATCAAATATTTTTCTGATATCAACAACAATATAATAAGGTTGCTCCCTTTCAAATCTGGGACTCTTGGGCATTTGAAGCTAGGATTCTTTCTTCTTAGTGAAAAGATTGCCATAAAACAGACCTCTTCCTGTTGATAAGCTAGTCCTTGAAGGTCGCTTTTCCTGGATACGAGACTAAAATTTTATTTTAATATATGATTTGGGATATTCTGTTGTTGGTTTTGGTAGTGGTGGTTAGTTTGTTTTAAAGCCACAGAATAAAAACATACATTCACAGTTTTGGGTGGTTTGCAACAGTAGTAAATTATTATCTTAATGCTTGGTGCAGAGTGAACTCTAAATTTCTCAGAGTCTTTCCTGACTATCCCTAAGCTCTGAGACAATTTACTTTGCTCAAAGGTAGTGAGTTGTGAAAATTGTACTTGTTATCTTCCTGGAATCAATACTTATTTTGGGACCTAACAGTTAATCTGTATATAGTCACACCTGCCAGAATGACCCTCTGAAACTCACACCACCCCAGAACAGGGTGTGTTTGAAAGCCTTCCAGAGTTTGGCCAGGGACCCCATCAATCACAAGAATGACAGTGTGTTTGGATAAGAGTGCTGATGGGTTTGCTCACCCCTTCTGGTGTTCCCTTCTCTGCTCTCATTTTAAACATAAGTCCTTGAAAATGCACCAGCTGTTGCTGAGAGAGGGACCTGAAAAGTATTTCCCAACTGTTGTTTTGAGAATGAGCTACAGTTTTAAAAGTCACTAACAAAACACATAGGACTTAGCCCTGTTTCTCTCATAATCAAAGAAAAGGGAAAATGGCCAGCTATTGAGAATGCTGCAATTAAAAACAAAAGCTGAAACAATAGCTTTAGGCAAGTGTGATGTTGTCACTGAACATCCTGCTTTGCAAGTCCCACGTGGAGTGGGACTGTAATGAAAGGTCCCAAAGGAGAGGCAGTACTGAGAAAAGGGTGCTCCTCTGTCTGGGACAGTCCTAGTTTCCCTTCAGTGGGGAGGCTGGGGCAAGGTGGGGAGGGAGAAGCAGTGTTGACACAAAGAGCCTACCATAGCATTTTCACAGTAGCTTGCCATAAGGAAGTGGAAGCCAGCTTCCAAGAAATATCTCACTCTCTGGGTGGGCCAGTCCATTGCCACACATAAGTTTATTGCATAGGGCTGCAAAGTTCAAAGGAAGCTCTGGGAACTGTGGCTCAAAGTGCTGATCCCAATCTGCTGCACCACACATGGCTAAAGTACACACTATCAGCAATCAAGGGAAGGACCTCCCTGAAGCACAAATGGCAGTGGGGGTACCCTTTTATAAATATCCTGAGAAATAGCAGAGTTTCCCTTTCCAGTTGCCTGAGTGACTCCACCTCTTTTGATAGCTTGCAAATGTTCCTTTGGTTTAATATTTACCACCGTCGTGTGTGTTGTAGATCAAAAACAAGTGCTTGGGAAAGGCAGCTGAGCACAATAGGCATGGCTTGAATTGCATGCAGTAGGAACTGTTTTGGGGTTGTGGCTGTGTCCCTATCCTTTTTTTCATCCTTCTAATCCCTTTCCTTTTCCAGTTACCCTCTGATTTCCTATAATCAGTCAGGGCGGCATAATGCCAGCTACAGCTCTCATTCCCAAGGAATTTGAATCATACCCACAAATTAGCAAAAGGAAGTTTCAGCCAGCCCCTTTTACTTCTGCTGTGGTCAGCAGAGAAGAACAACCCAACAAGAGCACACCAACCCAATGCTAGCCAAAAACCTCACTGGCATTTGAGTGATCTTTGCAGGTTTGCATATTCATCTCTGAGGTCTGGGTTTGGATGATGATGACCAAAGCCTATAGGAGAATTTGCCTCTGATACCTTTCCATTGATCATTAGAAAATCAAGTTTTGACTTCACAGAAGTCTGTAAAATCAAATCTATTTAAAATTATGCAAAGCACTAATAAAGTATTAAATTAGAAATTTGTTTTGTCTAAATGCATACTTGAGGTCTTTAGAAAAAGAAGCAGTAAAAAGTTCCCCTGTAAGATAGCAACTTTGTTCCATAATGAAGAGAGGTAAGAAAATCCACTAACTATACTGCATCTAGAGTATTAAATCAGAAAAAAAAGAAACAAAAATCCCTCCCTGTTTTTCCGGTGCCTGGAAATGGTTCATTGGATGGGTAGAACTTACAAATAACTATAGAAACTGGCCTGTTGTATTACACAAGTAATCATCTACCTGAACAAAAAAAGGGTGCTACTTAGTACTGCAACTGGCATTAATGTCCTGTGATGTGGATTGAAAACATTTGAAAGCCCTGTGGTGGCTATGAAATAATTTATATTTTGGGAAATGACTGGCTACTTCCTCCCATTCTAGGTCAGATTTAAATGAAGGAACTGTAGAGTAACACAGGCTGTGCAACCCATCTAGTTAATTTGAAAAAGCTTGAGGAATGGACTCAATTTGGAGTCTTACTGCATCTCTTCAAGTGAAAGAGGGAAAAGAACACACCTTCATGGAAATCCCCCTTAAAAGGTAATTGAGGCCTTTCTGAGTTATCCTCTACTAATAGAGGATCATATCCCCATTACAGAATAGGAAGACTCATGAGCATTGGGAAAGGCTATTATCCCTTTCTGTGTAACGCCATCACATTGCTACACAGCCAAGTTTCCTACCAGCACAACATAGCATTTAGGTGGAAGAGCTGGATGGTTTTTCAGATCATAAACTCCTCCACAGGTTTGGATCATATCTGAAATCCGAAAGGACTTCTTCTTCATGGGACAAAAATGCAAGCAGAATTGATTAAAGATATCTTTACTTCTGAAATTTCAAGAACAAGCAAAGGATAGTCAGACAGACAACTGTTAAGCAGGTGATGTTTCCAGTATTAATAGCTCACAAGAACAGTATTCTCTTGCCTTCTGACTGTCATGCAGATGGGAAGCCCTGCAAGTGCAGAAAAGGTGGCTTTGGGCTTGTTTTGAACTTACCTTTGAATCCAAGTTCCAGTTTTGCCTAAAATATTGTCTTGAACCTACTCTGAGTCCATCTATTTGGGCCCCATGCCTTCCACATGGTATAAATATGTGGTAGATCATTAGTGTTAAAAATGGAGCCATTAAATATCCCTTTCATTTGGTAAATTTTATTGAACAATCACATGTACTTATTAAAGTTATTACAGAAGATATTACATACTTGCACAATAAATGCTACTTACATAAAATATGTTACAATTTTTTATTACTCTTTGAGCAAGCTTTCTGACAAAGCCAAAGCCTTTTCTCTTACCCACAAACCTCATTTCATATTTAGAAAAAAAAAAATAAATGGCAGATGCCAAAGATCTCTTCCTAGAAAAACAGTTCTCTTTGGCTCTATTTTTACCCTCAAGCTATAGTAATTAAATGCACGTTTACAAACTATAGCCGTTACCATACTCTATCTATGCCAGATTTACCTACACTAATGATGCAAAGTGCTAAATAATCAGTAATTATTCTTGCTGTGATGACTGTGCTGTGATGCAGCCTCAGTAGCTGCTAGTGTCTTCTGTGGAATTCCTTTTCAATAGGGTGGCCATTTCAAATCTCTACTCTGGCTGCAGTGTTTTAAAATGCATATGAATTTCTCCCTTGGCATATTGTCCCCAGTCAGGTAAAGTGCCTATGATAACTCCAAACCTGTGTTAAATTTTCTGTACCTTTCATGTACATGTTGCCACGTACACAGCTTGCCATAACAGAGTTCGGTATCTGTTTCGAGTCATCAAAGAGAAATATCTCTGAAAAGAAATAAAAGCATCCTTGAATATGTTCACACGAATTTGGTTTTACTTTTATCTTCACTAGTAAGTGTTTATTATTACTATTACTATTAATGATAACAATAACAGTATTTTACCTATAATGAGAAAGCTCATATTTGTGAGTGCCATCAAGAGAATTGTTGCAGACACATTCCCTTGGGCTGTAATTTTCTGAGACTTGGGGAAAAAAGCAGACAGAGTTTGCTCAGCACTTAGTCCTTCGTGAAATCATGTTACACAGTTGTTCTTGGGAGTTCATTATTCAGTTGGTTCTTTTCTTCCTTTCCACCCAACATTAAGATAATTTCCTACCAGAAGTCCTGATTTTCTTTCTGAGAAGTCATAAGCTGTTATCCTGACTGCGTGCTAAAATTAAATGCATCTTTGCACTTGGGGAGAGAGCTGGGGATGTTCTCTTGGTCAAATCACAGTTTGAAAAATTACATCCTACATTCCTAATTTGCAGCCATACATTCAGCTGGATACACAATTTACCACTTTCCAGCTTAAAATGTAAAAATGTGAGGTGTCTTTAAACAGCTGCTGCTCTCCCCTCTCCTTCTCCTCCAGGTGGCTGCACTTTGCTGGTGGGTAAAGTGATTTCTGTTTACAGAAAAAGCAGTTTTATAGTTTGTAAATGGTTTTAGGATCCTTTGGGAGGAAAGGCATGGTGCAGGAATGTAAGCTATTCTGATTCTTGTTAAGAGAGAGGGACAAAACCCCATAGGAATTAGACTAGAACTAAACTCTTGTAAAAACCTCCAGGTGTGCAGTCCCTCAGAGTAGAAACACTGGACCAATAAAATGAGCGGCTGAGGTTTCAATTGAAACTTTTAAAGAAAAAAATAAAAAAAAAACAATGAGAGAGAAGAAAGCTTAGCATTAAATAAACAAATGGGATTTTTTGGAGGGGGGGGGCAGGGCTAGTTGAAAAATAAGATTTGCCACCCTCAAATGCATATACAAAAGGAAGAAACTTGTCCTAAGTGCTGATGACATGACCAGAAACATTCTCACTTCACAGTTAGGAGCCAGTTTTTTGCAAACTCACCTGGACTGTACTATGCTACATTTACTTTGTAGGATGGAGGCAGAACCCATTGAACAGTGATCCACAGGGACTTCTTGTGCTGAAGATGTTAATCAATCTCTGATTAACTATGCATGCAAACACAGACAGTCCTGGCTTTTGCCTGCTGGCTTTGGGCTTTAAACTCAGCCCAGCACCACTGGTGAGCTTTTAATCCTGTCAGCAGCACTCTGAAGTGTCTCTCTGACACAGCCAAGATGCATGTGGTATCTTGGAAATGTTACCAAGCAGGAACTAGGCTCTCTGTTCAGGAAGGAAGGAAGGAAGGAAGGAAGAGAGAGAGAGGGAGAAAGAGAGAAAAGAGAGAAAGAAAAAGAGAAAGAAAGAGAGAAAAAAAGAAAAAGAGAAAGAAAGAAAGAAAGAAAGAAAGAAAGAAAGAAAGAAAGAAAGAAAGAAAGAAAGAAAGAAAGAAAGAAAGAAAGAAAGAAAGAAAGAAAGAAAGAAAGAAAGAAAGAAAGAAAGAAAGAAAGAAAGAAAGAAAGAAAGAAAGAAAGAAAGAAAGAAAGAAAGAAAGAAAGAAAGAAAGAAAGAAAGAAAGAAAGAAAGAAAGAAAGAAAGAAAGAAAGAAAGAAAGAAAGAAAGAAAAAAAGAAAGAAAGAAAGAAAGAAAAAAAGGAGTGAAAAAGTGAAAAGTGAAAAAGTGATCTGGGATTTGAATAAACTTGTTAGATTTCGATCTGTAAGCTTATGTCATTTTTTCCACACTTCCCCTCAAAGATACAAATTCCAGAAATTAAATAAAAATGTTCAATTTTCTTGGGGAAATATTGACTTTGACAAAATAACCAAGAGTCCTTCCATGTGCTTCCCAGCTTTCTCCTTGGTGGCTTGGCAGCTGATGGGCTGGGCATGGCTGCTGGCAAAAGCCAGTGGGGACCAAGGGGACTGTGGGGAGCTGTGGGGCTCCTCTCTCTATGCTGATGCTGGGAGGATGGGCACTGTGTAAAGTCCCTTCTTTGCCATCCTCAGGCCTGTGGCATTGATCACACCTCACCCACCTCCAACAGGTTAACAATGAGGAGACACTGAATGGATTTGGTTTAATAGGGACATTTGCTGGCAGGGTCTGAAAAGGATTTTAATTCAGCTTATACAGTTACCAGGGTATTTTGAAGACAGAATGCACACACACGTTTTTTTCTGATACATTTGTCCCAGTCTTCTTGAAATACATTAGCACGCTGCTCCCTAAAGGGATCTGACTCAAGTTTATGTGGGAATTGGCTATGGCTGCAGCTCCTGGATGCAGGTTACCACCCCTGCAGCAAAGGATGTGGTCTGGGTGGTTTACTTTACTCCTCAGCTGCCACCATTCGAAGCCCACGTATTTCACCTGTTGGAGTCTGTGGTAATGAGCTCACTGATTGGGCTCACAGGGACACAGTGGGATATGAACTGTGGTGATGCACACTCTTTGCTCTGTGCCTTCAAAGCAGGATCAGCAGTAGACAGCTGAGGCACAGGGCCATCAGCCGCTCTGAAACCAAGCAAGGGAGCCTGGGTCAGGATGCAGAAGGTATCTACAGGAGAGAGCCTGGCCTCATTGATGGTGGCCACTCTGTGCTACAGTTCTGAGCAACTCAAACACTCAAATCAGACCTGCAAATGCAGAAAAGAGAACTGTGGAGATCAGTCCCACTCTAATGACACATTTTCACGTCTCATTGGCTTTGAGGCACCATTTTGGCAGCTCAGTTCCATCCTGAAGTAAGAAAACCTGAAAGTAATCATTTGGTAGCAGTTCAGAGGCCAAGTGCAGCTAAAGAGATCCAATGAGTTTGAAAGGAGATGTGCAGTTGCATGGTTAGAAGAGGAAATGCTGTTCATCTGGATGTAAGGTATTTAGCAATATTTAACTGTACAAGATCAGGTTAAGGATGAAAAAGGAGATGATTGGCTGATTTATTTGACCTAGTTCTAGCAAAACATGTAGCAGCCTGAGGACTTTTCTGTTTTGTTGCAGCTCACTGTGGCCATCAGGGTCTTGTATTATCCAGGTATAGCTGGAGTTTGCCCTGGTGTTCATACAATATTGACCAAACCCCAAAAAGTCCCTTGCCTCAGAGGATGCAGGAAAGAAAGAGGTGATACTTCCACATATGCCAGAAACTTTCATGCCAGCCAAGTCTCTAGGAAAAGTCTTGAAAAAAGCTGCCACTATCAGCAGTAGCAGCAGTATCCTGACCTCATGCTGGGCAAGAAAACCAAAACCAAAACAAACCTGGCAAGTAGAAGTCTGAACATTTGTTCTTTGCTCAATATTTTCATATAAATCAGAATTGTAACATTGCTGCTCCTTAAATCTTCACAGAAAGTCTGATGGTATGAGGAACCACAAACCTAAGAGCCAAAGCCAACAAGGACCATGAACAAAGCCTAAGTGGCATTATTTCAGAGGAGACTTCTTTTGGCCACAGACATTTTAGCTTTAGTCTGATAATTCACTACTCCAAGCTGAATGTGTTAGAGGGTGGCAAAGCAGAAGAGAATAATGAGAAATTTTAGACACAGACACAGAAGCACTGGCTCTGAGATTTTGAAAGCTTTTTAATTACAAAGCCATTTTATCACAAAACATACCAAGTTTTAGGGAAAGTAAAGAAATTGTGGGAGTCCTCCTTCTGCAGCTGTAGCCCATTGGTCCTTTTTGGTACATTTACAAATATTAGACAAGTTAATATAGGCCTGCACAAGCCCCACTGGTTTCATACTCAGAGCCCCTTCTATGCCAGGTTTCCCTCAGGCATGGGGGTCATCGCTCAGAGAGGAATGTGTGTGTGGCACTGGGACAGTGACAGCACAGGTTTGGTCCCAAAGGCAGGTGGTGAAAAAAGCCAGCCAAAAAAAGCCAAAAGCCAGCCAGTGCATGGATGTGTTCCTCTGTCTGAAATGCTCATAACTCAAGCAGCGATAGTGAGTACTACCCTACTACCTAGAAGCCATGCAAGCTTAAGTGAACAAATATTACAGAAAGAGCCAGGAGGGTACGTAGAAAAACACTTGCAGTGTTGTGAACTGTCCAGAGCCTTTCAAGCCAGTGAGGGCTCAGAGGAAGAAGCAGGAGGCTGCAGGCTTGCCACCAGCCACCCCTTGTTGTGGTAGGGCAGGATGGTCACAACATCCCTCCACTCCTCCTTGGTTATGGTGCTGTATAAACAACAAATAATGGTATCAATAGGTTAGTTATAAATTAAGCAAACTATATTAAAATTGATTTTGCATTGCGGGGAAAAAGTAAATTATGAGGTGTTAGAGTTGCAAACATTTTGTTTTATACACTACTTCCAAGAAGAAAAATATTATGCCAAATGAAAAAGAGGTGTCGACCAATAGGATCTCCTGATGCCTGTCCCTTCCTCCAGTAGTAATAGTCCTATCGTGCTGTTTTACAAGGCAGCAAGCCAGTCACCAAATGGAGAAACTGCCAGACTAAAGTTCTCCTGGTTTATGCCAGGGAGGGAACAAAATTACAGCCCTGTAAAACAGTGTGACAGTGCTATTATTGTGCTAGTGTTACAAACTACTTAAAATAGCATTTTGAATAAGTTTTTCAAATATTCTCAGGAGATGGTCAAGTGGTAGAGGCTGTGACACTGAGAAGAATAAAGCAGAGGAGGAGACCTTTTATTAATGTATAACCTCTCAGGAAAGACATCCATGAACAAAGACCTAGCATGGTGCTGCATGCCATTCCTCAGAGCCACACTGAACCAGTATAAGGCTGAGGCTTGCCAGCCTTTCTTGTGGGATTTTTAGCCCTTCCTCATCTTCTGGCAGAAAGGGGAACAGACATTTCATGAGAAAACCTGTTATCTCAGCTTTATGAGGATGAACTAGGGTATGAAGGTCAAACACAGTTTAGCAACTGTTTTTGCTCACTGCTACAGGTGTCCCACCTTGGCTTTTGTAGTCTTTCCAGTACTTCTTGACAAAATTATTACTAAAAGGAGCACTGTCCCTGAAGCACACTAAGATGCTAGCATGATAAAAAAAACAACGTGAGCTCCCTTGTCCAAAGGTTAAAATGGTGGTTTAGTACAAACACCAAGAGCGGTGTCTTACATAATGGGGTGGGGGAGCAAAGTGATGTTAATTCAAAGGACTTCTCATAGAAGTTTTCTCAAAGGAAAAAGGAGGTTTCAACTAACAAATGTGTGTTTACATCAGAAAATGTTGATATTCTGCTGGAAATAATAAAAATCTCAGTTTGAAAACACTGTTTATAGCCTGAAGGCTGAAGCAAGGGGAGGGATCCCTAGCCACATTTTATCTCCCTTGACACACTATAGCCAGAGTGTTTTAGTGCTTACATTGTCTGTCAGCAAAAAAAGAAGGCCAGGATACCAGAGGCAAAATATGGGTCACAAAGGGAGCCCCTGCTCAGGTGAGAAATCCTTGCTAGGGGTGCCAGGTCAGTGGAAAATACAAAATGTGAGTGTGGCAGCTCATCGGTTGCTCAGGTAGAGAACTGGAAATGGCATCCAGGTTTCCCCTGAAATGCACCAGTCATCCACAGTTCTCTGAAACTGTGAGAAAGGGTGCAGGATAGACTAGAGCTGTTCAGGTTGTAAGTTAGCAGTAACTTATTTCCTTAACTTTTGAAATACATGCATAGCAAAGGAGCTAAAAAACCCTACAGATAAATAATAAATCACAGTCTGCATCTGTGGAATCTACACTTAGAGTCATATCTTGAGCTCTCGTATGTGAGCAAAACCAGACTGGGAGCAGCCTGGCAGTGAAGCAGATGGAAAAGCAGATTTGACCTGTTCATTATTTGTAAATACACCAGAGAGGAAATCTCATTGCATTTAATTCTAGGCGCTGTTTGTTTGCTGCCTCCAGTAAATTAGATTTCCAGATAAAATGACCAATGGACATTTGTAAGATCTTTCTTTTCTTTTCTTTTTCTTTTCTTTTCTTTTCTTTTCTTTTCTTTTCTTTTCTTTTCTTTTCTTTTCTTTTCTTTTCTTTTCTTTTCTTTTCTTTTCTTTTCTTTTCTTTTCTTTTCTTTTCTTTTCTTTTCTTTTCTTTTCTTTTCTTTTCTTTTCTTTTCTTTTCTCTTCTTTTCTTTTCTTTCTTTTCTTTTCTTTTCTTTTCTTTTCTTTTCTTTTCTTTTCTTTTCTTTTCTTTTCTTTTCTTTTCTTTTCTTTTCTTTTCTTTTCTTTTCTTTTCTTTTCTTTTCTTTTCTTTTCTTTTCTTTTCTTTTCTTGTCTTTTCTTGTCTTTTCTTGTCTTGTCTTTTCTCTTCTCTTCTCTTCTCTTCTCTTCTCTTCTCTTCTCTTCTCTTCTCTTCTCTTCTCTTCTCTTCTCTTCTCTTCTCTTCTCTTCTCTTCTTTCCTTTCCTTTCCTTTCCTTTCCTTTCCTTTCCTTTCCTTTCCTTTCCTTTCCTTTCCTTTCCTTTCCTTTCCTTTCCTTTCCTTTCCTTTCCTTTCCTTTCCTTTCCTTTCCTTTCCTTTCCTTTCCTTTCCTTTCCTTTCCTTTCCTTTCCTTTCCTTTCCTTTCCTTTCCTTTCCTTTCCTTTCCTTTCCTTTCCTTTCCTTTCCTTTCCTTTCCTTTCCTTTCCTTTCCTTTCCTTTCCTTTCCTTTCCTTTCCTTTCCTTTCCTTTCCTTTCCTTTCCTTTCCTTTCCTTTCCTTTCCTTTCCTTTTCTTATGACATCATTACTTAAGGAACCTAGCAAAGCTTTTAATAAAATAAACAATTACCTAGGAAATCAATTTTAATTGATTATTGAATATATCCATGGATGATGATAGGGAAGGTAAAGCTCAGAAATAGTGCTCAGAAAGAAGGCATAGGCAAGGCCTACTCAAGTTGTCCAAAAAAAGGTATGAGTGAACCAAAAAGCAGAATTTTGTAAAAGGCCTCAGTGTAATTATATATTTTACATCTCTTTCAACACAACACTTTGTTTAAGCATGGGAACACTCTAGCAGACTTATAACAATATTTCCATACTGCACATTTATTGTAGCTACTCATTAAGTCAAATTGCTAGCACATGAAGTCATGTGGAAAAAAGAGGGATTTAAGACATAACATTTGCAGGATGCAAACATGAGAAGTGAAGGCTTTTTCATAGAACTCTTGCTCACAGTCAAAGCAAAATTCCAACAACTCTTCAGAGGAGAGCTAAAGGGAGATTACTATCAATTTGAAAATTACTTTACTCTCACCTTCTTAAAAAATTACAACTCTTACCAGGCTGGCTGCAGCATACATGTGTGTTGCTATTCATACAAAAAAAACAAAAAAACAAAAAAACAAAAAAACAAAAAAAAAACCACATTAGAAAGTTAAGTTTTAATAATTTTAAAAGCTATAAAATATGCAGTAATAAAAAAGAAAAAGAAAGCAAAAGAAGCACTACTGCAACCAATCTTTTATTACCAAGGTATTATTATTCATGCTCTGGCAATGAACCACACAGAGACTTCTGTATCAGAGTTTTCTGAAAAAAAATTGTGAAATATAGAATAATTAAGCAAGGACAAATAGTTGTGATGTGAAAGGAACTCTGGTGATGTCTTTTCCATTTGGGGCCACGTGTGTGCATGCTGCAAATAATACTTTCCCCTTGATTCACTCTTCAGTTATCCTACATTTGCACTGCTTTCCGTGATAATTTCTGAATCTTAATGTTTTAGTGTTCACTGCACGCAGTCATATTTTGCAAGTTATCTACACATAAAGCCTCAAGCAGGATGGCTCAGTACCCACCTTCCTCTTGGCTGTTTTCAGCTCCCTTTGCAGCTGAGTCAGTGCCTGAGCCCGGGGAGTGGGCTGGTTCCCAGTAAGCCCAGCAAGCCAGCCCACTTGCCATGGGCACAGCAGCTTCTCCAAGGGTAAATTGTCCCCCAGGCCAGGCAGAAACCTGACCTTACCATGCTATTGGTAAGCTTGAGCCACCTAAAGGGGAAAAAATATTGCTGGATTTGAAGAAGGGCAGGAGAAAGGCAGACTGTAGGAACTGTATGTTTACGTGTGTATATACACTTATGTACATTTTGCAGAGGAAGTGAGACTTGTGTAACTGATGGAGTTAAAATATTGGCAGCATACCCTTGTTGGGGAGCAACAGCTGTAGCAACACTGAGAGAAACAACAGCAGCCACCTTCCTGCCACCTGGGGTGGTCAGTAGGCAGACGTTTCTCCTGTTCATCTCATTACAGCGTGACCAAAATATGTGGCTATAAAAAGGCCCTTTCCACTCCATGGTGCATATTATTTGCTATTTGGAACAGCAGAAGGGGGAGGCAACAACAGCTGCAGGAGCAATAGATAAAAGTCTGAGGCTGAAATAGAGTTTCTGTGAGGTCAGTCCCTATCTTTGCCCTAAGTGTAGGAGTGAAAGAACTGTATATTGCAGGGATAAACATAGGTTAAGTATAGAAAGGTGGTCATTTTACTGAGATGACAGTAGTTAAAAGGAAACTGGGTCCTCCTCACCATTCCCATGCTTCTGCTGGCATAGAACTGGAACTACTGAGGTCCCTGAGCCACATCAGATAGAATATTCAACTGAGGCACAAAAAAAAGAAACAAAAAATAAAGCACCACCAAGATCTACCAGCTTTATCTGATCCAAGCAGCATCACATAAATGATGTCACCTGCCTGTCACCTGTGCAGCTTGGGGTTGGAGTAGGCAGGGACACCTCAAACCCACCAACATTTTCAGAAGGCCCCTTGTGCAGGAAATGTACCTTGTTTCCTGACTTCCTCTGTTTCAATAGAACTCTTCCTCTTCTCTTTCCAATCTGCCAAAGTTCTTTTACTATTTTAGCAAGAGTTTCACAATAGAAAAATCTTCTATTTTTCATTATCCTAGCACTGTCAGTCTTAGAAATCCTGATTAGATGTTAGGTGTTGCTTTATGTTTGTCTTTCTTTCCTCTACTTGTGCAAGGCAGGAGACACACTCACCTAAAATGACCTGGTAAATGTTTCTACTCCTGGGCACACTTCCTCACTGTGCACTTCTGAAACCAACGCTGCTCCAGGCAGCCACCAAAAGCCACTTTGCAAGACTGTGCTGCAATTTTACCATCTGTACAATGACTTCTTTGTGAACGGTATCATAGCTAGGTATTTATAATATTACAATTGATTTGTTTTCAGATGGAATAACTCCATTTTAGACCGTGTTTTTTTCAAAGCATTGATGTACTTTTCCTTTTTATCCCTGGAATGTACAATCACAGTGGACTGCAAATTTAAAAAATCCCAGAGAGTAATTTTATTAGCTGCTGAAATACATTAGTGTTCCTGGACTTTGAACTAGGAATAATGATAATAGCTTTTCTTGAGAGGGAGTTTCTGACAGACTTTTTTTCCTGATGTTAGATTAAAATATCTTTGTATTGATTTAACTTTAGTGGTTCATAAATAGCTCTTTCTTAGTCTTCCTTGATGTGAGAGGACAGTAAATATGGCTTGCTTTTTGATGTGAGTTTCTTATTGCATGGTGATCATTAGCCAGATGATGGCTGTTGTTAAGCAAGCTCAAGAAAGAATCCAAGCCTCTGATCTTTCCTGTCACTTAAGAGGCCTAATTTTTTATGGTGGCTTTTGTACCTGAAAAGTCTGTAAGGAATCATGGAGGGTCACAGGGTTCTGGTGTTGGAAAAACCACTGATGACTTTGTGTATGTTTCCTGGTTCTGCTAGCGCTCCATGTGCTTTGTGGGGCACCCAGCCCTGGTGTTACTGTACTAGAACATATCAAAATGATGGTAACATAAGGGCATTAATTCACACACCTCTCTATCACTGAGATAGACATATCAAGGCACTGAGTACCCCTTACTTCTGTTGACTGAAGCAAGCTGAGATGCTGTCAATGCACTGAAGCATCAGGGTTTTCATTGTGCAAGATCCTTGTCCTACCTGGGGTGACATAAACCACCCTAGTTAAACATCTCTGCAGCCTGGTGGTACTGCCTGGCTCCATGGATATTCTGCTGCCTGGGACCACAAATCTTTTGTATGGCATTTTCAAGCAGGGACTTACCCAAACCTCCATATTTAAAGCCAAGAGGCAATTTTTCTTGTGTTAGTGAGGATGAGGTCTGAGTTGCCCACATCACATAGAAGAGCATAAAGGATTTTCTATTCCACCAGCATTCAAGTGCTTTTTAAAATTCTTTCCCTTCCTTTCATGAGCAGCAAGAAGTTGTTCTTAAGCTCAAACATTCAATATTTGCTTGCAGCAAACACCAAAGGTTCACAGACATTCAGAATTAAATTCAGTTGGAATAGGATCAAACAGCAACAGAGAAAAAAAAAACAAAAAATGTGGTTAGTTTCATAGATCTAATTTTTACAGAGATTATAAAAACCTGAATACACAAATTAGAATTAAGAAAAATCTGTGCATCTGCATGCATGAGAAGATGAAATAATGCTTCTTTAGTACTGCATTCATCATTCCTGAGGTTACAAATTGCTGTTTTCCAATGGTCAGTAGATCAAAATTAAATAGTCCTAGCTCTTCTGGAACGATTGACAATGTCTGTGGGATTTTATCACAGACTTCTTGAGATTTTAATTTCAGAAATTTAGAATTCTCAACAGCAGGGACTGAGCATCAATTTCATGAGCTACCTGCCCATGGCAGCTGGTGGGAAGCAAACTGCTCACTGAGATGGGACTGCAATACACCTGGGTAGCCTCTCCTGCCACAGCCTGGGCACTATGATTACTATTTGATCTATCAACCAGTCACACAAAAACATTTTGCAGAGAAGAAAGGCAATAATTTGTCATCTTCACAAGGAGCTACATTTAGGGAGTAGTGCCCCAGTCTGCACACCAGCAGCAGGGACCAGAATAGCTGGATGTAAATTCAAGGAAGTTGTTATGCATATGAAGAAAACATAGCACCTTCTTAGTCCCAGAGAATTTAAAAGAACTGTTTGGGAGTTTAAAGGATGCATAACAGCCCCCTCTTAACCCATGAGATTGGAATTTCAAGGGTGTAACTCTAGCACTGGGTCTTCATCATAGAGAGGTGAATACTAGAGGTTCACATTGCTGATTTTCTTCTGGTCATACACACTTTCTGACTCTTCAGTGTAATTTTTCTCGTACAGGATGTAGTTGCTCAGCTGGAGATGTATTGTACATGTCTTTATTTTGCACTTAGTATTCGAAAGCAAGCTAATATTACATCCTTTGAACATTTATTCTCCCTGTGAATAGAAGTAAAAGTACAAATTCTGCATGGTCCCAAATCTGCAACAAGACCTCACTTCAGAAGCTGAATGTCACCTGTGTATCAATCATACGGTGTACAGGGAGGACAAGCTTACACAAAAATTATCCTAAAGCCCCATAGTCCTCATGTTCAGCAGCTTCTCTATCTGTGGCTTCAGCCTTCCCATTTTCCTGACTGAAGACTTTGTTCAAAACCTGCTCCAAAGCTGACGTGGTTCATTCTGTTGTTCTACCAATGTTTTCAGCAGGCTCTGGATCACATGTAAAGATTGGGAAGAACAGAGATTTTATCATTTTATTTATTTATTTATTTATTGTACAGATAATAATTTGTTATCTGTTGCTTAATAATTTGCATCACTGATGAATTGTCAGGTATTTTAAAGCCTGCTTTTATCTTTCTAAAGTTGCTTATGCATTATTTTATCCAGAACCTCAGACTATGTAGATTCTTCTTCTTAAAGCCTCAGGAACCTAGATTGCTGACTCAAGAGGTTTTATGACTACCATCTACACTCCATAACTAAAGCTTGAAAACTGCAGTGAAGTCATAAGCCTCAAACAAAGAAATAAAAATGCAATCTGACTTTCATCATTATGTATTTTTAACTGCTGATTAAGGCTTGACCCATTATAATTTAATTTTTATAACTGGCAAAAAGCATAATTTTTTCTGTAAAATTCTGTCATCTAGACTTCAGGAAGAGTAGTGAGAAGTGGTCCCTAAGTAACTCCCATAACATCATTCTTGCTGTCTTTTCTGCTAATATGAAACGTCCGGATCACTTTTTCACATCTTCTCAAAGGTGGATTTTAAGCTGAGCACTTACTATGAAGTCCTGAATGTCAGCCTGCTAGTTCTGTCATGTCATGAAAGCAGCAAAAGCTGGAGGTACCAAACTCTTGTGAGAATATGGATTACTGATATGCTATGCATGTGATTGAGAGTGCAGGTGCTTACCAATGCAGAGAACCCTTGCATAAGGAGCTGGGAAAAAAAAAAAAAAAAAAAAAAAAAAAAAAAAAAAAAGAAAGAAAAAGAAAAAAGAAAAGATTTGGATATACAATACTTCCTAGTAGTTGCCTGATCACAAGACATTTTGTATTTCAGGTCTGTAAGGGAGAGAAGTTATCATGACACCTTGTGTGCCACCCTCTCCCAGCATCATACACAATTCATAGCATCAGAAAGTCTCCTAAATAGTAACAGATTTGGTTTAATAAACAGTTGCAGACTACTTATACAGGATGCTCAGGGGAAAAAAAAATCCAGCATCTAATGTCAGGAAGGGTAGAAAGGGTGCACTGCTTGCATAGCAGAAACTGACCAATTTGTATTGTTTATTTGTGTTCATTAGTCATATACCATAGCCAGCCTTTTCACCATTTCCTGGTAAGATAAAGGGTTCTGTTCTCCTCTCCCTTACAAAGATCCACTTCAGAAGCAGATGCAGAAACAGTCATCTGGTCTCAGGCAGTAATAGAGTACATATGCAAAGACAAACTGCTTTTACTTTCAATACTTTCATTAAAATAATGTGACGTTCTAACAAGACATTTCTGAAGGCCGTTGATAAACAGCAAGAACTCTTGGCTATTTCACTGTCAGTACAGGTGAAAAGTCTACCAATCTTCTTTGAGAGGCTCAGTGTACTTTTTGCTTCGATCTGCATGGCTACTGGAAAATGTGTATGTTTCACTCTAACTTTACAAGAAAATGACCTGTCTACAGCTACATTTCACTGTCAGTACAGATATGAGCCCAGCTCCTAACACACAATCTCAGCTACATTGCCATTTGGCCCAGAGTACATTGGATGATCACACTCCCATGTTTAAAGGGATGCTCCTTTTTCATAAGGATGTAAGCAATACATTAATACATTAACAAACCACCTCCTCTTGCTGAGGGCTGAGTTTAGAGCAGTCTCACACATACAGCAGAGAAGTCTGTCAGTGAGCACATTATCATAGGAGGATAGGTTTAAATCTTAAATCTTTAAAGGTGGCACACTTGGTTTGTGGGATTTTACACTGATCATAATATGTAAGTTAAGACCCTTTGAAGCAAAACCAAGACAGTCTAACTTACCTGCACTCTTGAACCAGTTAGGAAGATTTCAGAGCCATGGGAGAAAATATAAATAAAGCAGAGTGAGAGGACAAGGGAGCTATGCAAGAGGTTAACTAATTAGAAAAATATCAGAAGCAGAGACTCACATGTTAATATTATTTTTGGAAAAAGGATTTTTTTTTCTGTAAATGGAAAATGCTTCAAGTTCAAGCCATGCTTAAAAGCATAACCACATGGGACAAGAGAGCAACAGCTGCACTCAAATATTTTCTTAAGAGATGAACATTCATACTCACTCTGTGCTATATCAAAATAACATTTCTGTATATCAGCTTATTTCACAAGTGCTTTTGAAAGGGACTCCTTGTTTGTCCTTTCTGAACCAATTTTTAGCTGGAGCCATCATTGCTCAGTCTACCCTGGTGACACACAGTATACTGGGTGCTCATAAGCAAAGTGAAATATCCCTTTTCTGGCAGTAAAGAGGGCATTGGCCCCTCAATATTGCTTGAAGAAGGAGAAAGGGAGGAATATGTTCTGCCCATGTTATTTCAATATTTATCCATCCTTGAAATAAACATTCAGGTATAACATGTAAAAATAAAATGTTCAAGATCTTGCTCATAAATACTTTATTTATGGCTTTGAAAATATAAGTTGGAATGTCAAACTAAAATATGTCCTGCACTTACAATCATAAATTATACACCACCATAAATTTTCTAGACATTTTACAAATACAGATATTTCCCCTGTCCCAAAGAATTTAAATTTAAATCAGGCATGACAAACAGAAGGCATGGCAGAGGACAACGGTTCATGACAGGAATTATGAGAAAAAAATAAACATTGTCTGAAGTGATGAGTTTAAAGTACAGACAGAGGGAAAGTTCTTTCAGGTGCAGAAGAGAGTTTTAACTTAAAACCATCTCTGTTCCCTAGAGAAGGACAAAGTGCAGCTTTGGCAGTCTTCATTTATGTGCTTACTGATAAGTTTACTTGCTGAGTTTTGAAGATTTGGTTGGAACTTGTTTATGTTTTTATTGTTAATAGGTTGTTATTCTGAGTATTCTTACAGAATACTGAATGTTTAAGTAGGAATGTATAAGTCACAGCTTTTGGATTAGTAACAAAGTTAAAAATCTGAGCCAGAGCAGGCAGAGGGCTTTGTTTTGCTCTGTGTTCCCCACACAGAGAGCCTGTGCCAAGCATACAGAGGGGCCACAACTGTGGTGCAGCCCCGACTTCACAGGAAAGACAGAGTCAGCACAAAGCCAGCTACATGGGAACTGAGCTGGTGGCAGCTTGAGCTGGTGGCAGGCACCCAAAGCTGACCTACATGCAATTTACAGCTGGCAGAAGCAGGGCTGGTACCGCCAGGCAGGATGGTGATACTGTGGGGTGGGAACCAGCGAAGGGCTGCTGGAAAAACCTCAGTGGATCTGCAAAGCATTGACACTGCCATGGTCCTTTGTCTACCAAGGAGGCAAGAACAGTGTGGTGACAGATGGAGCCTGTGGTGGGATTAAGTGATTTGGACCTCAGAAAGCTGGACAATAAATACCTGGAGGTCAAAGCTGAACCAGCTCTATATGCAATGCTTTGAAGTACTCACTACCCCAAATATAAGCTGAAAGCTTATATTTATAAAAGCTTATACTGAACTGTTGTTTGTTGGTCTTTTCATCCCTTTGCAGTAATGCATGAATTTTCTTTTCTTAATAAATGCTTGGGACAGCTAAAAAGCCAGAACTATTCTTATACACCATAGCTGTGGTGCTATAGCTATTTCATGGAAGACACAGTCAGATGCAGCAATAGAGCCAATTGCACTTGCTTTGACAGAGGAGCCTGCTGTGGTTTGAAACACCCTCAAACACTTGAAATTCACGTACAGGACTTGTAGGAAATCTCTAGCCATCTGGAACAACTGGTGATGTGATTAGTCAATAGCACCTAAAATAAAATGACAGGTATTTTTAAACAACTGAGTTTCTCCCATGTATTAATGAAAAGTGAAAGAGGGGTAAAACAAAAAAATACCTTAATATGTGAAACTGAAATGATGGTCTACCTCTGCCACCTTCTCGTGGCTGCCATAGAGCAGTGACAAATTTAGTTGCATTTTCAAGCTGCAAACTACCTTGTTTATTTACTGGCAGCCGAAGTTGCTGAGCCTTTTAAAAGGGTCTCTTGCCCCATTGTACCCACCTCAGCTCTAGATAAAACCAGCCTCACTTTGCTGATCTTCATTAGTAAGCAGAGTAGTTAATGATGAAAGGGACATCAAGTTGCCAAAAGTGTACAGACCAGCCTGAGCATTGGCGGTCTGAGGTGTCTCAGACAGAAAGATGTGGAGCTGGTCATGTTGTAAGACATCTTGTAAGGAGCTCTGTCAGCTGATATGTTTTGGCAGCAGGAAGACTGCCCACCTCTGATTTCTGATTGCATTTCACAGAAGGACAGATGTATGCTAGTCTCAGGATGAAGGGTGGATGAAGCATGCTCATCTTACAGAGGACACTTGCCTCTCTTGATAGCAAGAGAGAAACACTATTACCACTGGCTTAATAAAAAGTCCTAGTCTGAAATCTGCAAGTAAATGGTTCTGCTCACATTGGTGGACACATACGAATGTAAAGGGCTTACTGCTACTGAGAAAGACGTGCAGGACAATTTTTTGAGATGTACAGATTTCAGTGATTCCTTGTAACTTCCAGCAGGAAACCACATCTCTTCTAAAAATGAGTATGCAATTACCAGCATAAATATGAGCTCCGGGTGCAGATCCAGGCTACCCTCTCTTTCCTGAAGGGGCAGGTTGTATTTAGAGCAAGTTGGTGAAATCACTGTTGTCCTGAGTTATTGCTTTGTTCAGAGACTATTCTTAAAGCTGTTTTAATGCTTAGTCCAGGTCTCCATCATTCTTGTTTAGTTTTAACCAAAGATTAGGAAGAACACATCGATTTCGCATTGCTGCAGGCTGAGATTGCAAACTAGTTGATTTGCTACAGGTCATGAGGCCAAAGCATCAAAGATAAATATATTTTTTGCAAAAACCTAAACTTTTCAATTTTCTAATTGCTGGATCCAGCTGCTTATTTCCAAAGAGATATGCCAAGGTGCTCCTGAGCAAATGAAAGAAGAACTGGACCTTAGCAGAAATTCTCATGTCAGATTGTAAAACAAAATTTTAAAATGTAATAGGGGCAGACGAACTGCTACTCCAGAGATATTAAAAAAATTTAAAGTTACAATAAATCAGCTTTGCTTGTGACGATGTTGTTGTTACGTACAGCAAGTGTAGTACTCATACGTAGGAACAAGCAGAGGAGAAGAGACCACTGCACTCTGCTGAGATGAAGCATGTGTCTGATCAGGCAGCAGTGCCATGGGAATTGACTGTAACTCAGCACTTTGGCTCCTCAAACTGAAAAGAAGAAGCAAACCCATATGAGAACTGCTAATATGCTAAATCTTGGTCCTGGATATCTAGGCTTAATGCAACAGCTTTGGACAGCGCTATCAGGACAGCTCTTGACCTCCCACAGATGGTAGGAAGGGAATTGCTTCCATTAGGCCACAGCTGTTACAGTATATGTGCTGGTGTCCCCTTTAGACCAGTTAAAACATCCAGTTTGTCAGTATTGGAAAGCCCTACGAGAATGGGTTGCCTCACACAAATTTTTCAGGTAGTGGCTGGAATCTATAACTGACATTTCTTAATTTTGTTTAAGCTTTCATTGCTCAGGTTGTAGCAAATATCAAGTTTATATAACACAACAATTTACATATATATATATATATATATACATACACACAATGTTAAACAGTTAAAAACTATTGCTCTATTTATCACATGGCTGTTTTAATGTAATGTTCAAAGTTCCATAGAAATAGAACACTAATTTTGAAACAAAATCATTTGCAATACTACCACAGTAATCAAACCCTTTCCAATTTTTTGTTTTTGTTTCTGGTTTGTTTTTTATTTGTTTGTTTCTTCGGGTTTTTGTTTGGGTTTTTTGTTGTTGTTGTTGTTGTTTTTTCTAATGGAAGAACATTAGGATTTTGTTCTGTTTTGGAATAAGCTTTGTTTCAAACCATTGGTATTTCCTTTAGAACAGAAATCCCAGTTCCCTACCATTTTTGTTTCCATTGTTCCTGCATCCCAGATTCCAGTGCCCAGAGGCTAAACTTCTTTTACAGTGCATGTCCCCATTCCACCTCCCCATACCCACAAGTCTCGCTGTGTAGTCTCACAGTCTCTCTTTTTGAGAAAAAACCCCTGCAGACAGCACAGGCACACAGCCCACTCTTTGGAGCCCAGTTGTATTGTTAGGTTCCTGTGCCTTGGGGTCTTTGTAGCATGATCTCTCACAGCACTAACATCAACCATCTGGTACTGTTTACCCTAAAGAGAGACACCATGGACTACATTACCCAGAATGCTTGACAGGAGAGTCAGCATGAGTGAAGAATAAATCCTGTTCATCACTGTGTTTCTCCAAGTCACATTATTTTTCTTACATAAAAGCTACTCGCCAAAGGTACACACTGGGTGATGGTGACAGCAGGTAAAAACGCAAGCCAGAAACAGGTTGCACTTAGAGTCAGCTGAATAGTAAGCAAAAATTCAGACCCATGGATTCTGTTTAGATCTGTGTACCCATCCATAGCATGAAAAACTTACTTCTGCTGAAACCTGGTAGAAATACCAAAAAAGTCATGATCAATGTAAAATTCTAGTAAAAAAGCTCAAATTCTATCAATAAAATACCTAAGAGATTAACCCAAATTAATCCTGAATCTTGATAGGATAGTGGGACGCAGCTATTTCAAAATCAAAGACAGGGATTTTTTTTACAGCGAGGGAGGCAAAACACTGGAACACGTTACCCAGAATGGTGGTAAATGCCCCATCCCTGAAAATGTTCCAGGTCAGGATTGATGGGGCTCTCAGCAACCTGATCTACTTGAAGATATCTCTGCCCATGGCAGGGTGTTGGAGCTGTTGATCTTCCAACCCAAACTATCCTTAGATCACACTCTAGATGCCATAGCATGAGACATTGTAAGCACAGCTGGAGTGATGCCACTGCAACTGAGGCAGGTGGCAGTGAATCTTTGATTCTTCCCTAAGCAGTCACATCACTGACAGCTTGGCATTTGCACACTCTGCTACTAGCTCTTTCAAGTATGAGTGCTTCTGCTTTTAATGCTGACAGCAGGCATCCAGTTTCAGACATGGATCACTGTACTTTAAAAAAGCTTCCCTAAAGTTTACGATACTGGAGATGTCACATAACATTTGGCTTTTGATGTGATGCAGTGTAAATGATGTAATTATATTTACAAGACATGATTGATAACATGCTGCACATGAACCCTTTCCTTTAAACTTTACCATAAAACACATTCATCTGCCATTTCCCAGTCTCATCTACCAAAGGATCCAAGTGAAAAAAGGATCATTAAACAGGTTGGAACAGCACAAATAAGCCCTGAATGACTGTTCAGGAACAGGAGATGAAATCTGATCTCCAAATCTAAGTATGCATAATTATTATGCTCTCTCCTTGAAAGTCTGTGTAAATTGTGGGATTTGAGTGGGTTTTGGGTTTTTTTTCTTTTGCTGAACCTAGAATCCTGTTAGAGTAATGTTAGATCCCAAGAGCAAAACCATTCACTTGATTACCTGTTGATTAATGTCTTTTTCAGCAGTGTGATCTTGCTAATACATAAAGTTACTCCTGAGCTCCACTGCTGTACAGTGATGTATGGGAGGACACTGTGGAGGAGGCTACAGACTTCAGGAGCTGCTTTCCTACCTGACAATGCTTCTCCCTTAGCTGCAAACCTCAGTAAATCACCATAAGTGACTGCTAGGCTAACATAGCCAACCCTGCTGGCAGGGAACCAGGGAGTACTCTTGTTATCATGCCGACTCCAGAGAGAGGAGGTGATAATCTCTGACAAAGGGAAATCACAAACCATGGGAGGCAGCAGCCTTCTTAGATACAAAAGATTTCCACTGCAGCCTTAGGCACCTCAGTCTGTGTCTGCAAAAGGAACATTTTACAGACACTTGGGTGACTAGGAGATGATTTTAAAGCTGAAGCAAAATCATCGTCCCAGGAATCTGGCATGTGGTAAAATCATGCTGTAATCATTTAAGACCTAAGATTATCTTCTGTAGTAGTAGGAGATACTTTGAATGGTAGAGCAACATCCAATCCTGCAGATGTTCAGATAGCAAATGTTTTCAAGGCACTTTGAAGATGAAGCACATAAATAGAAAGTTTCATTATGACATATTATGAAGAGTAGTTAAAATACAGTTAATACTAAACATTTGAAAGTTCTTTTAGGAGACACAACATAGGGGTCTTTTCAAAGCAACGATTTTTTTTTTTTTTTTTTGCACTTTACTCCTTTTGATTAGCAGAATTCAGAAATTTGAAAAATTCTGTTTCATTTAATGCAGCAGTGTCAAACGTTTTTGCCAAAAAAAGACACAACTACTCAGTGTAAAGAAGCTTGTAAAAAGCTACTAGGTAGGGAAGTTCACTCAATCACTGGCATCACTGATTGGATCCAGAGCCACAATAAAAATGGATAGACAATATACGCCTTTACTTTAAACCATCTCAAATACCACACAAAGGAAGGAGGGCAAAGGAGCCAAAGAGCATACTGTAGAAAAAGAAAATGAAAGCCATACACTCAACATCTCAGTTTTGAACAGTTGTGTAAAAACATCTGGAAGCTGCAAATCCTGAAGAATCCAGCAGTCCTCCAGTCTTATGTTTCACCCCTGGACACCATATTTGGTCTCTATGAATTAGAGAACAGAAACAAAAAGAAGCATAACACATCAAATAAGGAGCAAGCACCAGCTAGAGATTTGTTGGCTTCATTACAGTGAATCCATTTTGTGTGTGATGAATGGAAAATGTCCTACAGACTTGGGCTATGACAGCAGTACACTGCAAATTTCCTTTGTTATATGGTTAGGCACTGGCAGAGGAACTTACAACCCTGAGGCTTACATCCAGACAAGAGTGATCTTACAGTCATGTCCCTACAGTTATTGTAAGTGTACAATATATCTAGTCAACCTTTTGCTTTTCCAGTGATGACTATATGCATTGACAATATCAATGGATATATCTTCAAAAAGGAAAATTCCAGTAAAATTCTAGAAATTGCTTTAAAGTAAGGAATATACTGAATGACAGCCATTAAAATTTTATGAGGTTTCATTTGCTGGTAGAATAGAAAGCGTTGAGGTATTTGATAGACCCAAAGATAGAAACACTGCAAATTTAAATATTACTTACAAGAAAATTCAAGAAAGTTACTCATACAATGCTAGGAAAATACTGCAGTTTTGTGCATGGGATGATGCTAGTCCTGAGAATGTCAATATTATCAGAGAAATCCTGTCATTGAAATACTTGACAGGATATCCTCATTGAAATACTTGACAGAAAGAAGAATAAGCAGGAGAGAGCTGGGAGTTAAAACAGAAGTTAGGTAATTGTTAAATGGATCAGTAAATGATCACTCACAGAGCTGAGATCGAAAGAAGGTAAGGGGAGGATAATGCTACAGCCTGCAAAGCTCTTGATTTTCCCTGTGATTTGTTGACATACAGGGATTGTTTCTGGGCAAATAAAAACCTCATTTCTATTATTTATGTGTAAAAGATGACATGATGAAGGAATTCCACAAGCAGTTTTCTAGTGAAGAAGAATCTTAGAAAATTTTAGGAACCACCAATTAGGGTTAGGACTATAAGGATCCTGAAAACCAAAGCTATTAGGGATGGCAGTATTTTGCATGTGTGCTGCACACATGTAGAACTGAAAATACACAATGAAGTTTCAGATTCAATTATTTAAAATTAAGAACACCAGAACTTCCCTCACTCATAAAATCTTCCCTGGGTTCACTTGCATGTGTGTCTCAGGGTATGGTGAGGCCTTACAGACCAGGGTGCTGCTCCACAGCACATCTCATTCCTGATGTTCTGTTTGTGTCTTTCAATTCAGGCACAATTCTGAAGACTGAAGTGCTAAGCTGCTTACAGGTTTCTCTATTTTAATACTTGAATGCTTCTCAGGCTGCATTTATAACAATCACATGAAATAAGGGACTACTATAGAAGATGGGAGCTGAAGCACAAATAGGTCGATGTCCAAGCAGTCCACAACTTCTGGGTGCTTACACTGAGGTTCCTAGGATTATATATATATTTCTAAGACTTTTTGGCTCTAGCAGGTACTTTATATTTTCTAGATACCAGTTCCATTGACTTCCATGGCTCTTGAAAGCAGTCTGGGCAAGTGTGGCTCCTGCATACAGTGAGCAATTACCTGCTAAATTCCTGGAGATATGCTGCACGTTACATGTGTTAGAGAGGGAGAATTCAGTTGTAAGTGGCAGGATTTCACCACCCAGTTCTGACTGATTCAGTAAATACCTTAATTTCCCAATAACGAAGGCTAAAAAAAGATAACAATTTTCTTTCATTATACAGTCGTGTCTGTTTTCCAAAAACAGTCTCCCTTGCAAATTGAAAGTAGCAATTTTCTCCTATCACCCTATTGTGTTTCTCCTCTTTTTGGAGAATTTCTAATATCTCATTGAGAAAACAGTCCATGAAAGATTAGCTCTTTACCAATTTCAAACATAAGCTAGATAGTGAGATGGAACCAGGAAAGTATAAATCCGGCATGGATCCCTGAATTTCTTTTTTTCCAGGCAAAAAAACCTAAAAAACCCCCCACACTGTATTTATTGGAAATCAGCTGTCTTGGTTTTGACAGTGCGTGCAGAATAAGAATGGATGATGGAACAGTTCCTCTTCTATCTTGTGTTCCTGATTGAGAAAAATAACGTGCAAAAATCACATAGGAATAAGTAGCTTTTGGATTCCTAGATATGCCTAAATAATGAACCCCTGAAGGCTATCTATTCATATATTGCTCAGGACAGTCTTGAAAGTATGAAGCACAGTGGAAGCTGTTTAAAGTTCCTGTACTGTTAGTACACTTAATGTCCTAACATAAAGCAAATGAAACTTAATAGTTGTGGAAGAAGCTAATGGTCCCTTCTAGCTTTAAACTCCATGAATCTATAAAAAGATACTGAAATGTTACAGAGACAATATTATTAATAAGATAAAATTTCTCCCTTGGTTGTATATGAATATCTGGCTACTTCTTTCAAAGACTTTTGATTCAGTATCTTTGCAAGATGTTGCTTGGTGTATAAAAGAGCTCTGATTCACAGAAAAAATAATCTGAAAAAAAAATTTGCCACTCTAACTTATTTGCAGCTAAAGAAGGATAAAAAAGCTGTGTATATGAGTCAGTCCATTTACCATAATACACTATGGTTTAGCCAGTATGGGATCATACTAACTTTTGTCCTGTCATATCAGAATATTCCACAAAAATAGTGTCTTCAAGTCCTTGTCAATATTGTCAACTCCTGCTTTCACTGAAAACAACTGGCATTTGCAACATAACTGGTTGCATGAAATTAGTATTATAGCAGTTGGTGCCTAAAAAGAACTCATTTCTCTGTCATTCTCAGAGGACCTTTGGAAGAACTCCTAGAGCAAATTTTAGAAGCTGGTAATTTGCAATAGGAGAAAATAATTTACTACCCTGCAGCCATTAGTGGATGCTAAGTTCTTCAGTCAAGATGAGCACAGTGACATCCTGCTGATGTAGAAAACTGAAACACAGGGACTAGAAAGACCTCCCACCACATGCCATGCCTCTGCTCCACATGGGAAAATCACTTGTTCAACCTGTGGGCAAAGGTGAAACCTTTTAAGAAACCATGGATTTCTATCACTTGTCAGAAGTTTTGATCCAAAGGTGACATACCTGAAAGTTAAACTCCATTTTTATTTAGGCAGGAACTTATTTTATTCCTTTTCTTTCCAGGCACTCAGGCGCTCTGGGCTGTACTCAGTGACACTGCACTCCTGTTACAGCCCCCAAATTCAAGAGTATAATGAGTGATTGAGACCAAAGCCTCTGGTGGGAGCACAATGGGGAAGGTGGTGAGATTCACCTAATTTAGTATTCATCTGTATACTCTGTATTTCAGTAGATCAGATGAATAGCCCCTTGCCAGTTTTTGCAAAAGAATGCAGCACTGCGCTGCTCCACAACACAGAGTTTTAGCCTCAGCTTTTTACAACTACATGTGAACTTTGCTGTACAGAAAGCGATGGCTTTCCCTTTATTAAGTAGCTCTGACCATCAAGATTCTTTGCACAATAACCCTTTTAGGTTGTCTGTGATAGTCTGAATGTGAAGGAAGAGGAACCACAGAGGCAGTACCAAGCTCAGACTTAACTGACATTTAATATGTTATTATTTTTCACCAGGTTGCAGCTGCAGAACTGCTACGACATTTTCAGCTGGTTCTCTGCTCTCACCTGTAACCTGATGAATTCAAAATACCCCGGTGTTGTTTTCCTGAAAGTCCCACACTGACCTCCAAATTTTTTAATTTGTCCCAATTTCCAGCTGTTTCTTCAATATTTGTTTGAACAAATAGGCATTTGCATTGTGAGGCTGTTTTCCACAACAAAAGGAGACAGTCTTTGAATGTGGTCTTTGTGCTTTCTCTTTGACCCCAGTTATTTGTTGCACAGACAACAAGTCGCTGTTGCAGTTCCCTGGCATCTGTACTTACTGTCGCCACTAACCAGTAATTTCTGGTGCCCATTTTAGGGCCAAGCCAGGCATTCACTGCTTTTTGGTTGCCTCCTTTTGCACTCCACATACCAAAGAAGCCCACAAAACAATATTGAAACTCTGCAGCTCTACACAGCTCCATTAATTTTCTTAATAGAATCAAACACTCAGAATTTCCTTTGTGTCATTCTTTCTCTGTTTGGAGACACACTTTTTATTAACAATACACAGCAATTACATAGAGTGACCATGATTTCCAATAATTACACTGAATAGTGTAAAACAGCCTCATGAAAATTAGCTTTATACAGTCTGCTTTGTCTGTCTTCTTGAGTGGCACACAGCAGGCATCAGTATCTGCTTAGACAAGTTTTAACATCCTTACCAAAAGTTTGTATGTCCCCACGTTATGCTCCCGTCTTCTAACCTGGCAGGTTCCGCTATGCACTGCAAAGTACATCCAGACTTTTTGACAGGTATCTCAAATGTGCTATTCTGATGACAAATCTGCAGAACCACAACAAAGAGGAGGAACGAGAAGAAATCTTTCCAAGTGGGACAGGCACCCTGGAGTGGGGCGTGATCTTTTGTTTTTCCACATAGAACTGTCCTCCTGAAGGCAAAATCAGTTCTGCTGTAGATTACGGGTGGTAGATCATGATGATTACAGTGTTTTGCTTCCTTTTATGTTTTACTTCCTTTCATGTTTTACTAGAAAAGGCTCACAAGAAGAAAATCTGGTGACAGACACACTCCCTACCACAGTGACCATACTTGACTTTTTGTCTCACCCAAATATATATGGTAATATATATGATCTACTATATTTGATCTACTGTAATATATGACACACTTTTTAAAAATTATTCAAAGGACTTTGTGTGAGAACTTGGGCAGCAAGTATGTCACCTTAAACTTTAAAATAGCATATGAGGGCAGGATGGTGACGAGGCTCCTCACTAAACTGAAAGACCCTAGTATTTGCCTCCAATGGAACAAGAAGAGCTATTACAATATATTCTACAATTATTGTATCATGAGACACAGAGAAGCTACAAATTAGTTTGGTTGTCTGCCTCCAAATTGAAAACTGCCAGTAAGATAGCAATGGAGATACCCTGAGGAGATAAGAAATATTTTAATTGGGAGAGAACTGGCAACAGGGAGTAAAGTCAAGGGGCCAGCATAGAAATGTGGGTCTGGAGGATGTATGAAGTTGGTGTTGGGTAAAGGATACAGACAACTCTGGAAAAATAACTCAGGCCTTCACATAAATGTACCAAGTTGCCTGCTGTACTCTGAAGTTACACAAAGGTGCACCTTTAAGAAATTTAAGCATTAAGAAAACATGTGCTTAATATTGAACAAAGACATAAGGTTCCTTGAAGGCAGCTACTGCTTACAAGCCATTATCTACCCTTGGTATCTACCCTTGGAAGAAAATGGTCAGCTTTTTCGTTTAATGTTTTTCTAAGATTTACTATACATATTCTGAAAGCAGTAAAAAGGTGTGGCCTAGGAATGCAGTGGAAAATACAACAAACCCTTGCAGCAAGTAGAGAAACAGAAAGCAGAAAAAGCCAAGATGAGGTTATGCCTTCTTGGGATTTCAAAGCCATGATTTTTAACATTTTTTTAACATAATGTAGTTCTGCTGATCACTGAACATGACAGGATGAGAAGACCGCTCAGTATTTTAGTAGAGTTTAAATTATGAATAAATGTACTACACAAAAACTTTATTTTCTTTTCTGCATGTCTCTCTCTCACTCACCCCTCTAGAACAGTTTCCTCAGAGCTTCTCACTTTAGCAGTTGAGAGGTGTATATTCCTGAAATCTTCTATCCGTACTTGATTGAGCAGAAGAAACTTATGTATTGCCCAGAGAGAATGAAAATAATGGAAGTGAAAAAATGTGTATAAGGGCTGCAAAGCTTCATTACTTAAAGGCCTTGCAAAATATAAAAAACATACCTGGCAAGAATACTGAAGAGCAGGCAGTAATGATTAAAATCACTTGGTTACTGCTTCAGCCTGTGTATAAATTATCCCTCTAGAGGCCAGCAGAGTATCAAAAAACAGTTACTGTGAACCAGACGGTAACACCACTGTAGAATCAAATCTTATCCAAATTATTACTGTTTAAAACTTCTTTCAGTTGTCCAAAGGCTGCCTTTTGCATTGATATAGAGCTGTGCTGCAAATATAGTAGGAATAGAAAAAGCATGCTATAGTATTACCTTCTTCATGAATCTGATTTTTTTTTTTTTTTTACATAGGGTTATGGGTGTTAGAAGTAGAGAGTGCTTAGTAGACAGGACAGATTTATTGCTTTTATTCATGTAGAGATGACCTGCTCACTTAAGCAGTGTGCTTGAGATTAGTGAATACTTGGGACAAACTCTGTGCATTATAGTTAGAGCCAGGAAGGGGACTCTACCATGCTCCAGCATTGACTTGCTGTCCCTGAACTTTGTGTCTTGGTTTTACTGTATGTAAAATAGACTCTGTGATACTTACAATGCATGGCTGACCTGGAAGAAGCACTTCTGGCCTCAATAAAGTGGTATGATTAATTTCTGTAATAATTTACACAGAAGAGCCTCAATAAAGAGTGCAAGGAGAATGCAAAGCAACAAGAGATCTAGCAAACGAAATGCTTTATTGTTTTCTTCTAATTAGTGTGTTGATCTAATGCTTTCACTTAGAGCAGGTTGTATTCTAAGGCTTGTTCCTGTAGCCCTTGCACAGTCACATTCCCACAGATGTTTGGTGGAGGAAGGCCTCAAGATTCAGCTTTGTGTGTTTTGTCTTGGTGCCAGGAAATATTATCCTTTTAATTAGCAGGTCCATTTCTTTGATAAGTACTTAAGTGGCTTCCCTGCAATTTCATGCCTTCAGTTGTCATCCAGCACCTGGGAGGTAAGGAAAACGGAAGCCAGCACCAAATATTTCCATTGTTTCTACAGAGGGGTATTTCTGAAACACTGTACTTGTGTGGGTGGGCAGACGAATGGATAGACAGATGGAAAAGGGAGTTTCCTTTATGGGATTCCAATAATTGCTATGTGGTTTACATTCCATTCATCTGAAGGACTCTGATTTTAATCAGAAACAGGCTTGGACTACTAAACTACCTCTAGTGTTCAAACCATGCCCTAGCTTTCAGCCAGTGACTTTTCTCACATGCATCTTTTCTTTGTCACCCACAAGCCCCAAAGAGTAATGTGGTCATTTACCACCAAGGACTCATCATCAGATCCTATAATAGAAGCTGGTTCAGAGCACTCTTCCAGACAGAGGTTTTCTGATTGCTGACTTCACAAGCAGAAGCACTTTACAGTGTGCTATTTGAAATTGGCATCGATTTCTCAATGAGGGTTTTGGGTTTTTGTTTTAGTTTTGGTTTTCTTTTTTTCTTTTTTTTTTTTTTTTTTTTTTTTTTTTTTCCTAGGTTCATCCAACTCTGGGAAAGACTTGTCTGGACAGTGTCATGGAGGTCTGGCAGCACAGCTCAGTCTTAGTATCCAGATGCTAATGCATACAACTGCTGAGAAAAGTCACATATTCAGCAGTTGACTTGCTGCTGTGAATTAAACACAAATAAATGAGGGGCTTACACCTTGTCCAGAATTAGTTATATAAAATAAAGAACAACAAAAGATAAATTTCAGCTTTGGAAAAAGTGGAGAACTTCAACACTAAGTGCTGTCATCCAAGGGCACAGAAAATATAATGACTTCTGTTGTGCAACGGTATTCTGTTATTCAGAATTCTCTCCAGACCATTTGTCTGGAGAGACAAACAGCAAACTCTAAAATTTCTTCAAATCTCACCTTTCCCCATCCACTAAGCTGTTCCACTGTGAGGATTTGTTTACCCATAACACATGTCTCAATATATTTATCTTTCCTGGGTCCTCTGTTGACTAGCCTGTCTAGATCATAACTGCAGATGCTTTGGAGATTTCCATACCACCCTTGACCACACAAAGTGTCTCATGTCCCAGCTCTCTCCCGTTCTTACCATTTGGGCAGGTCTTCCAATCATTCCAGCAGAAGATCTGCTTCTCGCTACACAACCTAAGAAAGGAAGAACAGTTTTTCAGCTCAGGTCTACAGCAACCTGGGTTTGTCACAGACTTCTTGCATCCAGTGTTGACCTGCTCTGCACCTTAGTTTCCCTATGGGGAGATGGTACCTAGGGATAGATGCAAATCTGTCATCAAAGTGAAGGCTAAGCTACCCACTCATCCCCACATAGAAGATGCAGTGGGGGAGGTCTGTGGCTCTGGCCTGAAGATACAGACAAGAATTGCAGTGTTGACACTTCTGTGTCTGCAGGTTCTGCAAATACCACATGCAACATGGCACTGGCAACTTATCAGTCCTTGGCCTGCAACGGGTAAGCAAGAACTGCTAATGCTATGAAGGAATTAAAAATAACCAATAACATTTTTCTCTGTTGTGATTCAAAGGCCTCTTGTTAATATTCAGTTCCCCACTGTTTATTCACTGTGAGACCCCGGGGAATCAATTTAACATGGGTACTGGCAAGTGAGAAGTATTCGAAGTTGAGTTTTAGATTGAAAAGGTCTCACGAAATTCCCTTTCCTTCAGCCCAACTTTGTCTTCTCATGCTACAATGAAGCAGGAACCTCTCTTCAGGAAAACACCTATACCCCTGCAGACTGCAGACCTCTGAGAGGTGTGGGTCCATCACAGAATCATAGAATCACAGAATGGTTTTGGTTGAAAGGGACCTTAAAGGTCATCTGGTTCCAATACCCTGCATGGGCTGGGACACCTCCCTTTAGACCAGGTTGCTCCAAAGACCCATCCTGCCTGGCCTTGAACACTTCCAGAGATGAGGCACCCAAAATTCCCTAGGCAGCCTGTTACAGTGTCTCACCACTTTCACAATGAAGAATTTCTTCCAAATGTCTAACCCAAATCTACTCTCTTCCAGTATAAAAGCATTACCCTAGTCCTATCCCGACATGCCCTTGTAAAATTGTCCTTACCCAGCTTTCCTGTAGGCCATGTTCAGGTCCTGGAAGGTGTCTGTAAGGTCTCCCTATAGCCTTCTCCAGGTTGAACAACCCCAACTCCCTCAACCTGTCTTTACAGAAGTGCTCCAGCCCTCTGACCACTTCTGTGGCATCATCTGGACTCACTCCAACAGCTCCATGTCCTTCTTGTGTGGGGGGCTCCAGAACTGGACACAGTACTCCAGATGGGGTCTCATGAGAGCTGAGGAGAATCACCTCCTTCAACATGCTGGCCATGCTTCTTTTTTCTGTTTCCTTTTTGAAAATGGGGGTGATGTTCCTCTTTTCCTTCCAGTGGAAATTTCACCATATTCCCATGATTTTTCTGCCTTTTTCCTCAGGAGCTGCAGATGGATCTTGTCAGGCTGCAAAGATTTGTGCACTTTTGGGTTCTTCAGATGTTCTGAAACCTGCCCTTCTCCTATAGTGGGTGGATCTTCCTTCTCCCGGTTTCTGCCTTTGCTTTCTGTGACTTGGGCTGTGTGGCCAGAGCTCTTAAGAGTGAAGACTGAGCTATCAAGGGCAAGAAAATTGTTTCATACCTGGCACTGGATGCCTTAGCCAAATTGCATTACCTTATGTTGTCCTGAAATCTGAGTCTCCAAGATCTCTGTTCAAGATTCATTCTGAAACAGATTCTCCCATCTTAATTTAGTTCAGAACAGCAATAATTTAAACCCGTAAATACACAGGCTGGACAGTTCTGATGTCAGGTACATTGCTAATTTAGAGTAAATCTATAAGGATCAATTTTTTGATAACTGAGTAATGGACTGAAAGCAGAGTTTGGAGTACTCAAGACTGTTCTGGCCAAATAATTCCCAGTTAAAAGAACAGGAACATTTGGTAAGGTTCCCTGGTGTTATTCTGTCATTTGGGTTTCACCCACCCGCAGTTGCTGGTTTGATTCATTAAAATTCTGACTGTATTCTGGGACTTCTTCTCGTTTAGGCTTTTATTGGTGGGTTTGGGTTTTTTTGGTGTTGTTTTGTTTTGTTTTGTTTTTGCCATGAAATAAACCATAATTTGTTCTGCATGCCAAGATTTAGCACACAGTTAACATTCACTACTCTAGTGCTTTTCTGCTGGACACCCATGGTTTTCCAGGGTACAACCATTTACTTCTGTTGGATACACCAGAACACCTCGATACAAGGAGTCTTTGGATTCCTCTTTTTTAGGGTGACTATAATGAGTTTGCACCACATTTCATTAGAGTGAGGTGAAATGAAGAATAAACTATGACCTGCACACCACAGGGGACTTCCAGAAGCACAGTCAGTTCATTTAATCATTCCCCATTGATCTCCCCAAACTGATCAGACAGCACCTCAACACACCAAGAATTATAATCCAGTTTTTAATGTTAAGGTGTGATTGCTTAAACTCCTGCATTTTTTCCCCTTCTTTTCCTTTGGCTGGCCACTACTGTTCAAGTGTTGCTGAAGGTTGTTCTGTTTAAGTATTAAAAAATGCTTAGCTAAATAGGTTAGCTTATTTGCTTTTGCTGATAGTAGCAGTCCACCCACAGAGCCTTTTCAAATCTCCTCGGTGTTTTGGAAAGTGGATAAGGGACTTATTTAGTGACATGCAAGTTTTGCCTGAGCCAGGAATGAAGCGTGCATTTCATGAAATGAGAAATAATCTGAGACCACACACAGGGTGTAATTTCTGAACTCCAGATCACGCTCTCTTCCCCTGGTTCTCGCACACACATACACACACACACACTCCTGTTAAAAAACAAGATGATGACTGACATCCCTAAATCCTTTAAGCATTCTTCTACAGCTAATGGCAGAGGGAGGTTTTCAGAGCTTAGGCAGCTCATTATTAGCAACAAGCTGATGAAAAAATAGATTACTACAGTATGTGCATAGCATGCCAGACAGAAAAAGCAAAAAGCATATGACATCTAAACACAGCTTTCAGAAGGAAAAACTGCTGATGCAAACATAATGCAGCTATTATTACTGCATAGGAAGATGAGGAAAAGCCCTCCCTACAATTTTCCTAAAGAATAATAATTGGTTCTGTCAGTCCTTGTTTAAGCTAAAATCAGTGAGTGTTTAAAATATTATTTTCCATTATAACCCAGTGAAGTAAAACAGACAGATAAGTTAATTGCATTAAAAAACCCTCATATCCTTTCCTCTCCTAGGCATAGGAACTACGTCACATGGCTGGTGAGAGCAAACTGCACACAGAATAGGCAAAAGGCAAGATTTTCCACAGCTGTTATTTCATTGTTTCAGTATCACCTCCAGAGTTCAGTTCAGCCTTACAGTAAGCAAGTACATTTAAACACTGAGACATTGGCCAACGCCCTGTCCAACTTTCCTTAAATATTTCCTTTATAGTGGCCTAAAAGAAGTGACTTGATTGCTTTCAACAGCTAAGGAGTTCTTCCACATTACAACTGTAGCATGAACAAGCAAAAGAGCTTATAGATGGACTTCAGTACCTCATTTGTTGCTTTGTACCTTATCGCTAATACCATCAGTATACTGAGACATCAGTATCTACTCCATCATCCTGAACATTCTGTGTCTGCTTTTGCATACAAATGTACATCTACGCTTGTATTAAACACACTGCTGTTACTTCCACCAATAGTTAAGCTTGCTTCACACTTTACATTATAGGATCTTGCTTTCATTTGTTTATAACTTTGCCAGACTCTAAGTGCTCAAGCTGAAATTTTCCATGCTGTCTGCATCAGGCTGAATTTTTCTGCTAAGTTTCAACTAAAATAGTACAGCTGTTCTGAAAACGGGGTTAAAGGGGAGCAATCTCCATTTTCCCCATGTTTCTTCTTACAGGCATTTAATTTAAAATCATTTTGTCTGTGTGCTTTGGGAGAGATATTGAGAGAGGGAAAAGGGGTTAATCTACTGTAAAGGATCAGACTGTTAGGTTCATGCCCAGTACTAGCCTACTGAAAATGTGCCAAACTTTGGCTATGTTACAGTTCTAAAAACTGTTTTATCTGTGTTCCATTTAAGTCTCAGAGAGTACCACCATTGCTTTCTGAATACTCCACTGAAATAGAAGATGACCTAGGCTCCACACACCTTCTCTGTGTCCATCACAGACTGTGTGTGCATCCTTCTCACAGATCAACTGATTAAGAGTCCCAGTTACAAAAGCATCTATAGGACAGTTTCGTACTTGTCATGCAAATTGTAGTCCTTCTAGCCCTCAGAAGCTGCTGTGGCACCAGAACTGAGAGCTTTGAAATTCTGCCCATTGTATCTATCGATGGTGCTCATGCAGGACACTTGAGAAGTTCCCTTGCATGGAAGCAAGAAAAAAGATTGAAAAGTAGAAGACTCAAGAGACAGATGTAACAGGACAGCAGAACAGCCAGGCATAACCATATATTGTGTTAATTACACACTCTCCCCAGACTGTAGAATAGAACTAAGAATTCACAAATGGCAACACACTTCTGTTAACATTTCTGTGACATCTACCAGCAACTACATTCTTTCTTCCCCTAACTGGCTGATCCACAGAAGAGACCGTAACCTACTGCTTCCTGCTACTAGCCACTCCTGTTGGCCAAGCAGCAGAAATTTGGGTTTAAATGTTGACGACAATCTACATGGGAATCAATAATTTCTGAGCAATGGAACCCCTTTTCCTTTTGGCCTTGCATTAAAGTTTTCAAAATGCCCATTGTCAAAACTGTTCTAGAAATATTAAAGTTATGGAAACATTCATAGGTTAGAAAATGTCAGCATTAAAAATGCTCTTGCAAACTGGTGTAATTGGATTATGGTACAGTTTAAATGCATGCTCATTGATGCTTTTTCCTCAAGCCGTCTGTGGGAAGGATGCAGAAGTCCCCACTTCTCTTCAGAGGGCACCATGTTTCTGATCGCTTCATTTCCTTTCCCTTTCAGATTTGCAGCTTTTCCCTATGGCTGTCCCAGCACAAAGACAAGAATGAAGAAATTCCAGGTTGTGCCTCCAGGCCAGCAGAGGCTGAATAAAAGGCCACAGATGCACAGTGGCTGCCATCTTGGTGGCAGCCAGTTTCTTCAGAATGCTGTGGGAAATGGTGTCAGGAGCTTTACTAAAATCCAGGTAGACAGCACCCACAGCCTTTTCTTCATCCTCTGAGAGGGTCAGCTTGTCATAGAAGGAGCTCATATTCACCAAGCAGAACCTGCCTTCCACAAAGCCATGCTAACTGGGACTGATTGCCTTGTCATCCTGCATGTGCTGCATGATGGCACTCAAGATAATCTGCCCCATAAATTTCTCCAGCACCAAGGTCAGACTGACAGGCCTGTAGTTCCTGGATCCTCCTTCCTGCCATTCTTGTAGACAGAGGCCACATTTTCTAACATCCAGCCTACTGCACCTCACTGGTTAGCACATACTTCTTACAGATGATGGAAAGTGGCTTGGTGAGCAGTTCTGACAGAAGTACCCTTGGATGGATCCCATCTGGCCCCATAGAGTTATGTATCTCTTAAGTGGTATCTCTAAACATTTCCCCTTGGGTTACGGGGGCTCCATTCTACTCTGTGTCCCTGTCTTCCAGCTGAGAGTGCCAGGTACCAGAAAGCAATTGGTCTTACTACTGAATACTGAAGCAAAGAAGGCATTGAGTGCCCCACCCAGCTTTTTCTTCTGTTTTGTCAAGTTGCTCATGTATTTATAGAAACATTTCTTACTGTCTTTTACAGCAGTAAAAGTTCTAGTTGGCCTTTGGCCCTTCTAATTTTCTCCCTGCATAGCCTAATGACATTCTTGTAGACCCCCTGATTTGCCTGCCCCTTCTTGCAAAGGAACTAAACTCCTCTTTCTTGAGTTCCAGTCAAAGCTCCCTATTCAGGCAGGTTGTTTTTCTTCCCTGTAGGTTTGTCTTTTGGCACAGGGGAACAACCTGAACCCTAACCCTAGCCCTGAACCTGTGCTTTTAGAATTTCCATCTTGAAAATGTCCATCCTTGCTGGACTCCTTGGCCCTTCAGGACTGCCTCACAAGGGACTCTGCTGATGAGTCTTTTAAACAGGCTAAAATCTGCCCTCAAGAAGTCCAGGGTAGCAGTTCTGCTGACCCCCTTTCTTATTCCTGCAAGAAACAGAAAGAACCACTGCCATTTCATGATCACAGTGCCCAAGATTCCCTCCAACCATCCCCTCACCATACATCCTTCTCTGTTCACATGCAACATGGCCAGCAAGGCACATTGCCTAGTTGTCTCCCTCACCAGCTGTGCTAGGAACTTCCACATTCGCCAGGAACCTCCTAGACTACTTCCTCTTGTTGTGTTGTATTTACAGCAGACATCTACTAAGGTGAAGTCTCTCACAAGAAAAAGGGCCAGCAATTGTGAGGTTTTTCCCAGATGCTTATAGAGTATTTTGTTTGCCTCTTCATCCCAGTTGGGTGGTCTATAGCAGATCCCACCATGACATCTGCCCTGTTGGCCTTCTCCCTGATTTTTAGCCATAAGCACCCAACCCTAACATCACCATTATCAAGCTCTAGACAGCCAAAACACTCTAACATACAGGACCACCCTACTGCCTCTCCTGCCCTGCCTGGCTCTTCTGAAGAGTCTGCTGTGTCTGCAGCACTCCAGCTGCAGCATGGTCATTCTACCATGTTTCTGTAATGGCAGCTATATCATAGCTTTCCAGCTTTCCTGGCTTCCAGCTCTTCTGGTTTGTTGCCCATGCTGCATGCACTGGTGTAGACACACTTCAATTGGGCTACTGATCCCACCCCCTTTCTGAAGGGAGAAACCTTAATCCCTACCTGACCATCCTCATGTGCTGCTGTGGTTTCTAACCCATCAATATCCAAGGAGTCTTTGCTGCTGCATGGTTCTCCTACCTCCACTAAGACTGCAGACAGCACTCACTAGCTAGGATAGTCTTCATTTAAGTGTTATTCACAAAGGTTAATTAATACTTGTAGTGCCTGAAACAAAGGCTAAAGATTAAAAACACAACTTTAAGCAGTTTTTCTTACTGTTACTGAGGATTTTAATATTTCCACTACAAAAGGAAGATCATCTTGCTCATCCCTTTAAGTGCCTTCCTACTGCTCCTGTCCCTTTCAATTAGATGGCATTTATGAAGATCATCCCTTCATACATATCCAGAAATGTTTCATGAGAAATAACACAATATAGGCCAAGTTCATTCTCCTATTTCTTTTCTTCCCTATCAGAGACATAAATGCCACTGAAGTCAGGTATTTGCTATGGATGCAAGTTATGATTTTTCAGTGTTGGCAGCCCAAGATTATGAGGTTGAAAAGTGCCATCCATTGGTGATTCACCTGATTAGCATGACCAGTGTTGCAAATAACATCCCTTACAAAGTAACAGATTCTGATCTTGTCAAATACTGCATACAGTGTAGTCACCTCATTAGCAGAACAGAAACTTGACATTTGATTAAAGACAAGACATCCCTTGATACTTCCTTCACATACAAGGCTCTTAAATTGGAAGTACTGTGTTGCAATCCTGCAATATATTTAACTGGAACTACAAAACAGTCAGGGGCAGAGAGAGGCAAGAGGATCCTGAATGATTTCAGGTACACTAGCACAGTATCTGTACTGAGAAAGACCAAAGCAGGCACACATCTGATTCTGCCACAGAGGTGGTAAAACCAAAGCACAAAAAAAAAAAAAAAAAAAAAAAAAAAAATTAAGAAAACAGCTTTTTCAGAGGTACTTAAACTATGGTTCCAATTAGACCACAGTATGAATTTGTTTTCTTTGCCATTGAGTTATAAAGCAGAACAGCTAGGAACTGTGCTGGAACTTTCACTGCAGCTTGAATCACGGAGAGGCCAACGCTGCCGACAGTTGTGAGCATTTACCTCAAACAATATAAACAGACATCTGGTATTTGTTTTTAAAGTAATTGGCACTGAATGATTTTCGGGGTGATATAGGAGATCATGTTTACATGAGTGTTCACTTGATGGAAACAACATCAAACCATAGGGGAAGAAAATCCCTTTAGTATAAACAGTTCTGTTGAAGTAAAACACAGATTCATTCTGAGCTGAGCTGGTATTTGTTTAGAAACTGAGCAATCCCCACTGCTTTGCCATAGACTTTAATAGGTACAGTGTTAGGGTTTGCTTATGTTGCTATCAAATATACTATCAATGTTTAGCCAATGGAACTTGTTTCAACAGACCAGTGCAAATTGTAATGTAATTATACTGTGGTTGTACATTTTCAGAAAACAATGCTTTTGGTACAGCAGGCCTGCTCAGACTCCAGTTGGGGTGAGTTATGTGTGCAATCCCAATTCTGCCTTAGTGCATGCAGACTCACATATACAAGGTCAGGTTTTGACTGCTCTATTACATCCTCCCAACTCTAGCAAACTCAAAGAACAATTGAAATAACCTGTCCTCAAGTATCACACATATGCAACATACTTACCTTCAATTACTTCTTTTATTTTAAAGTACAACAGTCACTTTGTCGTTGCAAAAGGCAGTTTTTGGATGCCAACTAAACTAATGCTAGAATGCCAAGCAAACAACTCTGAAGCCCTCCAATCACCTTGTTTAGATGTATTTGACTTCTCTTTCAGAATCAGCTGGCAGAACTGCAAGGGTCCTCTTATGATCCATGTGTGTTCTATAGGAAAAGAGGCACACCTCTTAAATGATCTGAATCACTGCCTGCCTCTCTCATCTGCATATCTACACATGCAGCTAAGAGCACTGAAACTGAATTTCCTGAGTTATCTTATACCAGTTACCTACTCTCTGGGTGCCTTCATCAGGAAGGTAGTTCTGGCACAAAGTCTATTAGACAATTACTAATCTTTTTCTATAAGATGCATCAGTCAAGATGTACTGAATCGAGCAACATGTAAATGCAAGAAGAGAGAGCTTTCATATTACCTCATTTATTGCATAAGCTGGAAGACATAAATAAAATACGCAGGATGTTGCAGAACAGAAAAAAACCTATCAGAAACAGCAGTTAAATGCTTCCATGAAAGAACAGAACCTTCTCCTCCTGTTGTTAAGATTGTTAAGCAAGTAACTTAAACCATCCTTTTCGTACCTCGTAACTGTATTTTCATCTTTGAAGTGCCCAGTGACACTCTGGCTGTGCCATTGCACCTCCCTTCCTTCCCATTAATGATGCTTTCACTCACTGTGCTGAAGCCATGGATGGCACTGTCATCAGTCCACCCTTCAGTACTCTAAGTCCTGACCTGCTAAAGCTGAACAAATACATCCTTCCAAAGGGCCCTACTGTGCTCACAAAATGTTTGTATATATATCCTGACTTTCTCAAAACACATGAATGATCTGAAATTACTCATTCTCCCTCTCCCAGACCAAATATAAAATTTGTGTACCACATGGCTATTCCCAAGTTTATTTACAAGCACAGCTCCAGTTTGCAAAACATGTTTGAGATCCAAACTATACTCCAAATCCCAGAACACACACAGTATTTTTAACTTGGTCTGGTGACAGTTTTGTAAACAGATTGCTGACAGAGCTGCATTTGTTAGCATAGACAGGGCAAGATTTCTTGCTATTTCACTGGCAACCTGTTTTTTGTCAGTTTTGTTTTGGTGAGGTTGTTTGGGTTTTTTTTCCCAAAGAATTTCTACCGGTGGCAATAGGAACTATGGGTACACCCTCTTTGGTCTGGGATCTAGAGCCAGAACTCACAGGAACCTTATGGAGTAAAAGAACAAAGAAAAAGCAATAAGGAACAGTAAAAACCTAGTAAGCCATTTCCAGCTGAAAGTGATGACAAAAAAAGACACCCTCTTCCTGCTGGCTGATTTATATTGAGAACAGGTGTTAACTAACATGAAGACATCTACTTAACCTATAAGGCTGTTACAGTTTCCCTCTGGCCTGTGCCTCCCTGCAAACATGCAGGAAACTGCACACAGAAGCTGTATGAACTCCACTCTACCGTAATGCTAAATACAGCACCTCCAGCACTTCCTCCATTTTTAAAGCCAAATAAAATTATAATCAGACTCCCAAGAAGACAAAAAGGTTGCTGTTTTTAATGTTTGAAGTGTAAGCCTTCAAATATAGGTCACAGTCTTCCCTTCTGAATTTGTTCAGCTTATTGTTTTTGACATCATACACAAATCTTATTCATGACAAAAATATTTTGAACACAGATCCTTACAGCACAGAATTGTTGTAATTAAGGCTTAGGTGAGCCTACCAAGTAAAATATGTTAAATTTGGAGAAATATACAATGGTTTAGGTTGAAAGGTACCTTAAAGATCATTTAGTTCCAACCCCCATGCATGGGCAGGGATGCCTCCCCCTAGACCAGGCTGCTCAAAGCCCCATCCAGCCTGGCCTTGAACACTTCCAGCTTCTCTGGGTAACATAAGCCAGTGTTTCACCATCCTCACCCTAAAGAATTTCTTCCTAATGTCTAATTTAAATCTGTGCTCTTTCAGGTTGAAACACTTGCCTCTTGTCCTATCACTACATGTCCTTGTAAAATGTCCCTGCTTCCCTGCAGGCCCCCTTCACAGGAATCTATACTAACATAAATTTTACTTCAAGACATTTTCCTGCCGCTCTACTTAATTCCAGATAACAAACGCATTTCCACAGATGGAAATTTCCACTTTTCCTGCTTTGGTAGGGGGGTTGGACTCGATGATCTCCAGATGTGCCTTCCAATCCCTATCACTGTATGATTCTATGAAATTTATTATCAGTATTTAGCATACATGTGAATAAACCATGAGCTGCTATGGAGCTTTGCTTTAAGCATATCACCTTACAGATTAGACATACAATTTCCCAAGTGCTTCAGGAAAATTATGATGGCTTCATACTTGGGAATCAGTATTGCACCTGTACAGTTCCACTGCTCTGAGGTTTTTCTAAAAGAAGTAAAATGAGAATTCTTATCGAACTCAATCTGATTTTGCCTTCTCCAATATCAACATATTTAGACAAAATAGTGGTGCTCAGGTCAAACCTCTCCATAGTGTCCTGATACCAACTGAGATAAAAATGTTCATTTAGCCTCTTCTTGCCCTTGGACTAAGCAGGTACCACTCCTGCTTTCTGTCCTCATTGCACCTAATCTTCTTTAGCTAAGCAGCAGTTTGTCTAAGAAGAATGCTGTACAGAAAATCAGTAATGATGCCATCAGTAAAGAGCCTTAACTTTACTATTTATTACCATCCGTAAGAACGTTCCACATATGCCCTATCTTGTTGACTTCCTTCACATCTACGTAGTTCAAGGGTGCCAATAACTAAGTTTCATGGCTTCTTCTTTTATTTTTGTTGTCAAGAATTCTTTTATAGAAGCTGCTCCAACTGACAATCCTAAATTTCAGTTCATAAATATCACTGGGTATAATGCAACGTTAACAACACAGATTCAGGGTAGAACAGTTAGGGGATACATATATCTTATGTTAGTTGCCTGAAAATACCAAGCCTCTTACTGCTTTATCATGTATATTAAAACTGAGCTCCTGAGTCCCTTGCTCCTTGTTAAATCAGCTATCCCAATTAAGTTTTAGATGGCTTACACTTAAAATAAGCACGTAATAGTTAACACACAGACAGGCAAGCCTGCAGTATCTCCCCATGAGCTAAAGAAGATGCTGTTACAAATAAAATTTAAGCTTATTTTCTAACGGGCAGGCATCCAGACCACAAAAACCAGCACTGCTCACAGACTGCTGCTGTGCTGCTTCAGTGTCTGTGCTTTTAAAATTTCATAACATTTACCCTTTCCATAAAGCAACTCATACAATATACTCAATGTAAAACTCTCCACTATTAGAGCATTACATTTGAGATTTCAAAGCTTACAAAATCCAAAGATGTGGGCTAAGGTTTCCAGACCGATGTGAAGCCCTGCCCTCTTTTGGTTATGTGTTATGGTAAGATGCCCCTTCACCTGATCTGTGAATGTGACAGAATATTCCACAAATGATATATGACATCACTTATCTTATAACCACTTCTCCAATCGGCGAAGAACTTTTTTAATGTTGTTAGAGCCAGTGTTTTTGAAGTAATATGGTAACTTATCTGTATATAGAAATTCCTTACTCTATATATACTACATGTCATAATCTCAAGAACTGACAAGGTAAACCCTTCCTTTCTGAAATACTGGCAGTATATTAAGAAGACGAAGGAGATCCAGCAGCTTCTCCCTCTCCCCCAAGCATGTCTTGGAAAGTATTTATTATGTTCTCAGGGATATATAGATTTATCTATGTTTTGCACCCAAAATGCTAAAGGAAACCTTGAGGTCCTGTTCCTCATCATGTTAAGAGATAAAATGAGTATGTTCTGTTAGAAAAGCAGTTGAGTGGGGTGCAGCCTTTGTTTATTCATGACTGGGTAAAAAACTGACACAATTATCTATCATTCCACTAGATAATGCATGCATTTGATTCATGGGGATCAGAGAGAGGAGCTGTAATCACAATTTTATACATACTTATTCTGAAAGCTTAGGTCTGTAATTCTACATAGCAATAATGAATTGTTGGGCAGAACTAGGGTTTTAAAAGTGCAGTGTAAAAATTACTTGCCCTAAAAGCTGTAATTGTGAAGAGAAAACAAATTCAATGTTGTGAGAAGTGCAATGATCATAACCAGGCCCATTTCAACTCTGAGGATGAAGTTAAATGCAGAAGACATGTAAATACATTTGCTTTAGCTAAACCACAGCAGCTGAACAGACACCCAGCAGCTGTCATGCCAAAGCCAGAGGAATGCACGGCACACACTGCTGCAGACAGAAATCTGCCTATTTTTTTTTTGTAGCAGAAGTGGCATAAAGCAAGGACTGGCACCAGTGCTCTCCTCAAGTATGGACTGCTGCATAATGGACTTCAACAGCCCCCATGGTAGAGCAAACACATTCCTGTGCCCATACTTGCATTAAGGCCCATCGTGTTCCAAAAGATAACGACTGCTCATAAGAAGAGAAGGCCATCAAAAAATTTCCAGAATTGCCTCCTGCTGAAAGAAGGCTCAAAGTGTAATGGAGTTAAACAGTAGGATATGATCAAGAGCACAGATTCTCTACTCTCTCCACAGTGAAGGGATGCATGGTGTGTATACCAAGTGTACCTGGGCCAATTATTCCTTGAATTGCTGGTCATCCTCCTAGATGGGATAATGGAGCTGCTTCCTAGATGAGAGAATGGTCTTGAAACTGGATGATTAACTGTACCCTCATGTACAGTGATGTGACTGATCAGCACAGGGTTTTTTCAGGTGGCAGTTTCAGATAGCAGTTGCCCCCCTCTGCTCTCATCTCATGAGATCCTATTTAGAATATTGCATCCAGCTCTGGGGTCTTCATCTGAGACAGACATAGGCCTATTAGAGTAGCTCCAGAGAAGGGACATGAAAATGGGTCAGAGGGCTGGAACACTTCTCCTGTGAAGAAAGGTTGAGAGAGTTGGGGTTGTCCTACCTAAAGAATGGAAGGTTCCAGGGAGACCTTATTGTATCTTTTCAGTACTTAAAGGGGGACTTCATAAGGAAAACTGAGAATGACTTCTTATTAGGGCCTGTCAGGCAAGGACAGAACAAGGGGTAATAGTTTTAAACTGAGGGGGTAGATTTGGATTGGACATGAGAAAGAAAATTTTTCTGTGATAAGGGTGGTGGGACGATGGAACAGGTTGCCCAGAGAGGCTGTGGATGTTCCATCCTTGATGTGTTCATGGTCAGGTTGGGTGGGACTTTGAGCAATCTAAGCTAGTGAAACATGTCCCTGCCCAATGCACTGGAGTTCGACTAAATGATCACAGAACTGCAGAATCAGAGTTGGATAGGACCTCTAGAGATCATCTAGCCCAACTCAGTTCCCACAAAAGCAGGATCACCTAGAGTACATTACACAGGACTGCATTCAGAAGGGTTTTGAATATCTCCAGAAAAGGGAATTCCACAACCTTGCTGCCAGTGCCTTGTCACCCTCATAGTGACAAGAAAAAAACTTTTTCTTATGTTTAAATGGAACTTCTGATGTTCCAGGTTGTGCCCATTACCCCTTCTTCTGTCACTGGGAACTACTGAGAAGCCTCTGGGCTGCAGCCTCCTTACATGCTTTAGATACTTGTAGAGATTAACAAGACCACCCCTCATCCTTCTCTTCTCCAGGCCAAAGGGTCCCATCTCTCTCAGCCTTTCCTCCTAAGAGAGATGCTCCAATCCCCCAGTCATCTTTGTTGCCATCCACTGGACTCTCTCCCGTAGTTCCCTGTCTCTCTTGAACTGGGGAGCCCAGAACTGAATGAACTGTTCCAGCAGTGGCCTCAGGAGAGCAGAGTAGACGGGGAGAATGACCTCCCTCAGCCTACTGGGCACAATCCTCTTTATACAACCCAGGACTCCATTGGCCTTCCTGGCAGCAAGGGCACACTGCTGGCTCATGGATAATCTACTATCTGTCAGGACACCCAGATCCTTCTCCTCTGAGCTGCTTTCCAGCAGGTTCACCCCTAACCTGCATTGGTGCTTGGCCTTCTTCCTCCCCTGGTGCAGCATCCTACACTTCCTGTTATGAAACCTTATCAGCTTCTTCTCTGCCCAGCTCTCCAGCTTGTCCTGGTCACACTGGATGGCAGCACAGCCCTCCATAGTGCCAGCCACCCCTCCCATCTTTGTATCATCAGAGAACTTGCTGAGGATACACTGTATCCTTGTCTGGGTCATTGATGAATATGTTGAACAAGACAGGACTGAGTACTGACCCCTGGGGGGACACTGCTGGTCAGAGGCCTCCAACTCGACCTTGTTCCATTGATCACCACCCTCTGAGTTCTGTCACACAGCCAGCTCTCAGTCCACCTCATTGTACACTCATCTAGCCCACACTTCTTGAGTTTCCTGATAAGGAATGTTATGGGAGTCAGAATCAAAAGCCTTAATGGAGTCAAGGTAGACAATATCCACTGCTCTCCCCTCATGTAGCCATCCAGTAATGATGTCATAGAAGGCAACCAGGTTAGTCAAGCACTATTTCCCTTGGATAAGGGATCCTTTATAGCTAGAGGTTCCCTTTTCAACCCAAACCATTCCATGACTCTAGGATCTTATGGTTCTTGAGAGGTGCTGAGGCAGTTAGATGTTGTGTCTAGTATAATTTCTGTGCTTCAGCTGTATTATGCAACATCCTTGGTGGAATGTCCCAAAGACACACTCCTAGGTTGTTCCTGCTGCAGAAAAGGTTAAAGTATCACATCAGATCAAACTGATGTAGACAGGATAAACTACAGTTATGTAAGCATAGTATGACTGACAAACCTTTTGACTATCAGCAGAACATGAATTCAAGCTGCAATACACTTATCAGTAATATTCAGTGCCAACTGCAGAACTCAGCAGAAGATTACATTTCACTTCCTAAAAATGTTACCTGACTGATTTTTAAAGAATATGCACACCAGGATCTAAAAAACAAACTGTGGCTATATAAGTGCCCACAAAATTGCTCATACTAAAGCAGCCACATTTTAAGTGACTAAAGAAAAGAAAAAAGTCAAGCTGCAATCTTCACATGCATGGTACTTTCTAAGTGCACGAGCAATACAACAATATATTTAAAAGTTCTTCAGAATTGAACGTGCACAAAATTAAATTTGTTTTGATAAGCCAAGCAAGAAATGTTTTCCCAATATAAACTTTTTTCCCTACCAGATACTAAAGTGTACGAAATAAATGGAACACAACAGTAAGTCTGAATTTCTGAATGGCATTAGAATCTCCCCGATATTTACTAGGAAATGGTCTATGTATTTTTTTTAACGACTATTCCTGTTCTTTCCTTGCACAGAAAGTTAAGCACCCAAGTATTGTTCAGACCACGCCACCTCACAAAGACAAGACTATAATCTATAAAAACAAAAAATGGGAGATGAAAGAGTAATAAAAGATGAAATTTGACACCTGGCATCATTTATTGTGATGTAGATTTTCCACAGAAAAAACTTGAACAAACAAAAATAGTTTATTTTTCACATAAACTAAGCTGCAAGTCACTGCTACAGGATACTGAAGAAACCGAGAAGCTCAGCAGCTTCTAAGAGAGACTGAACACAACAAGAAGAACAACAAGAAAATGTAAAGGATGTTAGACACAAAGACAACACCCATATCTCATGAAGTCTGAGCCTCTAGTAGCTCAGAAAATATGTAGAGTAAAGTTGTCAAATACTTTTAATACCATCAGATTCTGCTGAGATGGCTGAAGGTGTCCTAATGAAAGGTGACAAATTACTCAGTACTGCTAAGTCTAGAAATAAAATCAGGATGTAAGAAAGGAACATGCACTCAGAATGTTTTAAAAAGTTTAATTAAAAATATATAATAGCTTACAATATTAAAAGCGCACATATGCACTATGCATATGTAATTCCATATATATTCACATCTATAAAACATTGATAAATCTGTATAATGACAAACACAAATTCATCACTTCGCCTTTAATTTCATGGAGGCATTTCCTTGCATACTGCTGAAGCTGTTCATAATCTAATGTTTCAATGAAATTATAGTGCAGTTCAAAGAAAACTTTCATTTCACTGAATTTCAAAATGTAGTAGTGGATGCTACATCTGAATCATCTGGACTGTATTTTTTCCACAGAAAATTTTCATTTTTTTTCCAAAGAGAACTTTCACACCCTTCTCTCTCTTCTGTCACTGGAGGATGGGGTGCTCTTTCACATAACTTCTGTATGACTGCTATGTCTGTGAGCTTTCTGAGGCTCTCCTCATTGTCCTCGTTTAACATGTCCCAGAAGTCTTTTGGTCTGTCCTTTGATTTTTCTACGGGTCCTGAAGGTAATCTTGGTGATTCTGTAGGCTTGTTTCCATCATTTTTGAAGAGGTCATTGAGAATAGAGGTATCTCCAAGTAAGTCCATAAAACTCTTTTTCTCACAAGTTTGGGCTTTTCTCTCCCTATCTTCTGACTGAGATAGGGATCTTTTTCTTGGCAGCTGTGTTCCTTTGGAATTCTGCTGTCCTTCACTACTTTTTACGGACAGCACCTCAATTATTTCTGATTTACTGCTTAATGAGCCAGAAGCCATAAAATCCTTGATTGCCTGACTTTTTTTCCTTTTGATATGTTGAGCAGCAACACTGGGTGATTGTTTATATTTTACATCAATACATGTATCTTGCATATAGGAGTCATTGTGAAGTTGCTCGGCTTCTCTGTTACAGGTCTGTTGGTTCTGTGTTTCTACAGTTCCACTCAAAAGCTGACTGTTAGCTGATGAAGATTTAGACTTAGATGCTCTAAAATTAAGAATAAATTTTCTTTTTTGGACATGTGGCCCACCCAGCTCTCTTTTCCGAGAGTAACTTGAAGCTTGTGTCGGTATTATAACTGGGAAGAACGATTCCATCTCTGGATGCTTGGTAACATAGAATTCCTTCAACATCTTCTGCCTTTTTTCTGATGTTGCTTTTGCAATATATTCTGCCAGTTTCTCCACTGATCCCATATTAAAATGGGATACCATTTCCTCAAGTTGTCTCCTGCAATTATCAAGAAGGAAAAATGGACTGATACCTTAACTGGAAATAAAAGCTGCTTTCAAGCAATTCACTCAACACACACACTTCTCACATCCCAGAAAGTAATTGCTAAAAATAATTTCCTTATTTGTAGTTTAGTTTATTTTGATTTTCAAAGAAAAGAAAGCATAATGATCTCAAAATTGAAATGGGTTCTGAATCTCCAGTTCCAGTGTGACTCCCTCAGTTTATGAGCCAAAGATTTCAGCATAGGTAAGATTCTATACCAAAGGACCAGAGTTCAGAAGGATGCACATGGACACATGGTACAGTGCTTTCTGGAATAAAAGAAAAAAACAAAAAAACCCACAAAACCCAAACAACACCAAAAACCATGAAGCAGTTTCTCAACACCTTTTAAAAGACTTGCTAAACAAGACCTGAATAAACACATTCACAGGAGACAGGAACTGTTGATGCAGTCCTACCTAGTGAGCTATGAACTATTTACTTCTGTCTAAGAGATCTTCACAATCAAGTTAACCATGTTTTGGGATAAGGTAACCTAAATGGGAGGCTGGAGAGGGGGTCTGATGCTTTTCAGATATGAGACACGCTGCCTGCCCTGTCTGAGGGCTCCAGTGGGCAGTGACATTTAATGCTGTTTGGTCTTAAATACTGCTGGACTCCTCCCTCTGTGTGTGAGGTGACTGCAGCCAGCTTCCCACTCGGCTTTGCAACTACCACAGACTGAACTGAGGCATCTCATCATCCTCATCCACTGCACAGCAGATGTACTACAAAAACACAACTGCAAGCAATGTGCTAACAGATGACTTACTGTTGAAGAGTGAATGTGCTTCAGCTTCTTGCTAGATATGGCTTTAGGATCTTGGAATAACATCCTTAATTACTTCACTGTCTTCGAAATCTTTTACCTCAGCAAATAATTGAGAACTACAACTACTGTTTTGAGTATTTTTTAGGATGAAACATTCTTCTCCATCTGCCTCTTAAATAATTTTTTTTTTGTTTGGTTTGGTTCTTGGTTTTGTTTGTTTGTTTGTTTTTTTCAGTACCAGTAATAGTAAGGAAGTCTGGCAGTTCAGCAGTAACAGCTGGGTTGCTGAGGCCAGCTGACTAACATGACCAATTCAGAACACAAAGATACTACCTAAATACCAACCCTCATACAGTGATTTGTTATTTATTTTTCAAGGCTAAATTAAAAATGTATACTAATTCCCAGTTCTATAGGTTAGCCTAGTTAGCTACAGTTTTACACTATTTTGACACACCATCTGGATATTTTTATTGAACTTCTATCTAGGTAGTAATGGAATTTTAGTATCATATGAATAATACTGATAGCTGGGGGGAAAAGGGAAAATGAGGAGACATGAAAATTATTGCTCTTCCAAACATGAGGGGAAAACCAACATACTTAAATAAGTAGTAAAAATACTGAGCATTGCATTAAAAATAAATACAAGGTCCAACTTTGTTTTAACAGTCTTCCAGTGAAAGTGATGAGAGCTGGGCTAAAACAGTCAGCAGTCAGAAACTCACATTGTAAAATCTCTTGCTTAAACACTGGATTGTAGTCCTTCATGGTACACATACCACAAATACTGCTGTGATGACATCTGCACAGGCATATAATATATCATACACCAAGTCAGTATGTTAAAGTTATCTGTGGGTTCAACTAATTTTATTAATCAATCATAGCACTCTTTGTGTAGTGTGAGTGGACACTTCCCATTGGTTCCCCTGCCACAGAAAACTATCAATACTCCCTCAGTATGGGTGAAACAAAGACAAAAGTAACTGCCTAGAGGGAAGTTTGCTTCAACCTTACAATTTTACTTCCACGTCACCGAAACCATCTCACCTGCGGATCTCTTTGGGTGTCTTTCCAACGAAGAAAGTGGTTGAACCTGCTCTGTGTACTGTTTTGGTTTTCTGTGTCACAGGATGCATAACATAAAGGTGATGCTGCTTACTGTTCATCAACATTTCTTGCCCTTCCTTAATCATGTTGTTCTCCGATGTGTCGTCTTCTGGGTCTTCTTCATTTTTCTAGTAAAACAAGACACTGAAATTGTCAAAACAGCTATGACTGGGACACAGTGATGATCACTATTATGCTCAGTTCTGACACTCTTAACTAGTAATGATTTGAGTGCTAAGAATGGCATTCAGAGCTTTAGTGTAAACGCCTTACTCAGTCACAAACTTCCAGGGACACAGACAGCGAGTAAGAAATCAGTCTTGGCTCTCTAAGAATAAGGTGGGATATCTTTCCAAACTCATTAATTGTGAGGCTAAATTAAGATCTCCAAGTTCTCTAATGTATAAATGGATTACACAAATACTTAAACCTGCCCCACAAGACGCAAATCTCAGTTAGAAGCCCAAACTATACTATATATATATATATATATATATATATATATATATTTCACTCTCTACAACTACCTGAAAGGAGGTTGGAGCCAAGTGGGAGTTGGTCTCTTTTCCCAGACGACTTTCAACAAGACAAGAGGGCACGGTCTCAAGTTGTGCCAGGGGAAGTTTAGGTTAGATATTAGAAAGGATTTCTTTACAGAGAGGGTGATCAAGCATTGGAATGGGCTGCCCAGTGAAGCGGTGGACTCTCTGTCCCTGGAGATACTTAAAAAGAGGCTGGATGTGGTACTTAGTGCCATGGTCTAGCAACTGCAGCAATGGGTCAAGGGTTGAACTTGATGATCTCTGAGGTCCCTTCCAACCCAGCCAATTCTATGATTCTATGATTCTATGATATATAAATATAATACCTATGTTAATAGCTTACAGTCTTAAATAGATAAATTAATTGAGGGATTTCTGTATTAGCATTAATGGATTTTTTTGATTCACTGTTTCCTGCTTGCTAATCTATGTTACACAATTTTTGCACAGCACATATTCAAAACTCTTAGTTACTTTAGAATTTTAGATACTTTCAGAAGAGATAACACTGCACTTACCTGCAAATGAACAGAAAGAAAAATTTACATTACATTTTCATGAAAAGACTAATAAGATTCAAACTGATAAGATTAAAATTTTGAATGTAATGGTCATAGAAAGCTAATGTTTTAATCAAATTCATTGATTAATGTTTTAATCAAATCAATTTAATCAAATTCTGTAACAGGTCAGCTGTTACAGATCACCTCATCATATATTGACATTCAACATCTTGCAAAAAATATAACCCTATTTACATCCTAGTTATATTTCAGAAATTCTGAAAATTTGAAAAAGCATGCCAATGGAAATATGAAAATTAAAGAATGTGTTTGAGCAGGGAGAAAAAGCAGAAAAATCAGAAACAATTTTTTTTTCCCAAATGAGGTCAAGGGAAAGAGTAACTGTTAAGTGATGCCCTCAGTGCCATAGTGACATGACTTGAGGTCATCTGCAGCTTAAAATTGGATGTGGGATCTACAAGTTTCTTCCCAGTGTGTTATTATTTGATCTATGTTCACTTCATTTACTTCCATGGGCTGTTCACAATGTTCCTGAGATTTAGGATCTCTCATCTATTCTCAATCCATTAATCTGGCAAGTAATCTCAAACTGGCACACAGCAATGTTAGTAGTAAGGGATCCACAGGCATAAATTTTCATTCTTTAAGCTAAATGCATAACTCCAAAGATAAAAATTTCACTGCACTACTAAAAATTACACTACACAAAACTGAATCAAAAGCCTCAATTAAGATAAAAAACCCTGTTCTCCCAATAACAGTATGATGACAGCAATAAAATTAACATTCTGTGATTAAAACTAAGAAAAACTGAAATAACTATTTAATATGTCTCCATGTCCACTAAGGGTCATACCTGAATTTTGCTATTCTGATAGATATATAGATGAGGATTTAGGTAAATATAGGATTTACACACACAGATGAAAATATTCCATGTATCTTTTTACTTGTGTTGCCATTAAAAAAGTAAAAACTTCAGTCAGTGTTCCAGAACTGCCAACAGTCCACACTATTTTGGTCCCTACTGAATTTTACTTCCAGTACTACTCTCCTCTTGTGGCCAATTTCTTTCTGTATCTCACTCAGTGTTTGTCTTCTAAATCACCAATTTGAATCTACTTCATGACAAACATTTCCTTTCAACAGTTTTCTATTTTCTGTTCCCCAAGTACTTTCTGCACGAAAAGAGTGTGTGTGTGTGTGTGTGTGTGTGTCCGTCCCATTATTTGCTTGTATATTAAATTCTGTGTTGCCTTTGCAGCACTGGTCTTGCTCATCTGAGTTACCAACTATAACACATGCATAAAGCATTCTTACAAAGCAAGACTGAAATTAATACAATTCAGCCAGGAACCTCTGCATCTTGTTCTTACTTTTCTGATACTTGATCATTTAACAGTCCACTTACATTATTGAATGTCAGACTCTATGTTATGGTCAAAAGAATAAAGGAAACAAAAATCCTTCAACACAAGAAGTATTCTTTGCATTTGGAAGTGTGCATTATCTTTGTTTAACTTAATGTGTCTTAATTAAATACTTCAGTAAGCACAAGTGTTGCCAAATGTCTTGAAAGAACATTTTAACAGTTTAAGATCTAACTACAGCACTTTCAAATCATTACTGGAAAACTGGAATAGAATAGTGATCAGCTCATAAGCACACCTCAGGACTAGAGAGATTCAACAGAAAAAAAGAAAAGAGAGTAAAGAGGTACAAGTCAATTTTTTTTTGTCAAAAAAATCTGTTTTGCCAAATAACAAGTCTGGCTTTACTTTATGGCTAATCCACATAACTACTGAAAAAATGTTAACCAATTCAACACAGGGAAAAGAAGAAACAGTCAAAAAGCCCCCAAATTGCATCAATACAACACAAGTTCTTTCTCTTGGAATTAAGATTCCATACAACGCCTACGTAAGTAATAGCAAGCTTTTCTCTCCCTTTAAAATGTAAATAAGCTTAAAAGATTCAATCTCACGAACAAGTTTTTCTGTGTGACAACTAAGAATCACAGTTTAGAAATCCAAAAGCTTTCTTGCCAAACATTATACCATCACACACATACATACGGTGTTAAAAGTTATTCCACTGCATATCTTCTGATTAGGCTTCTGAAATTTAGTTTCAAAAGCATATATGCAAGACAAAGGGTCACAGAGACAAGCTTTTAATAGAAGGTGATATTACTGTATAGAAAATAGCCCAGTAAATGCAAAGGAATAAAGTTAATGAAAGCACAATAAAATTAATGTGATGTATTACTGCGAAGTAGGGAAAATAACATATAAAAGTACAGGCATTCCTTCTCATGTTACACTTAGTTTATTATCCTATCTTCTCTTCATTTACTGCACTTACTCTAAAGAGACTTTCCATATATTAAAATGAGAAAGAAGAGGGATTACTATGTAGTTATAAAGAAAATAGTTTAAAAGGAATTCAATAAATCTAAGGACTCTTACTACACATGAAAAAATAACACCAAAGAAAGCATTTATTTTTGCTTTTCATTTCCATTTAACCTATGGAGCTTTCAGCAAAAGCACATTTTATCTTTCTACCACAGAAGACTGTCCTCCACCACTATTTCTTCTGTTATGCAAGCCTCTTATTCTTAGAAGTATATAGCAAGTTTTGGATATCAATAATGAGTTTCTATTTCTTTGACTTCCTAGCATCTGCACATTTAGAGTCCCACCCCAGTTCACATTTAACATTTTTTGAGAAACATGAAGACATGCAGCTGAGCATCAAGCAAGAACTGAAGTTCCACAATGCAGCAGTAACTTCTACTTAAGAGATTCCATATTGAATCTGCAATAAGTCTTGGATCTGTTAGCTCCATGTGACAATCTCTCTCCTGCCACATAGTTACATCAGTTTTAAAGATAGTATATACCTACCAAAACCATTTTTCTCTATCTTTGACAGTACAAAATTTCAGTATGTGTTCTTCCTACAACAGGCATAAAGAGGTGTCTCTACACTCTGGAGCAACAACTGCTAATCCATGTGAAGCATCCTCACACATACCTGAGATAACTGGCCACCTTAAGCTCATGACTTCCCTCAAGCAAGGCAGAAGAGAAAATACTCATCTTTTCAAGTGCAGCAAGATGGAAATGTGTAAGAGACCAAGTGAATAGAGAAAAAAAGAGAAAGAGATTCAAGGATACACGTTTTTTTAAGCCATCTCATGCTTGTGGCAATTCAAGTCAGCAGACTTGGAGAATAATGAGCTGCTCTCAAAAGCCTGAATCTGAAGTTGAAAAGATGCTTGCATAATTATTCCTCAGCCACAGCTGTAGTATGTCTGAACACCTTCCTCTTTTTTCCTGCTTGACTACCCAAAGTATCACTATGGAAGTATATCTTGCCAAATACTGACTTACAGCCTGCAACAAACCCCTCTGACTCACAGCTGAAACACTGTCAACAGTGTTCAGGTAGGCATGAAACCACTACTACTAGACATCCATGATACTTTTCACTGCAAGATTTCATTGATTTTTTTCATTTCTAAAACAAACAAGAAAGGCTTTCTCAAATCTCTAGCTGCCTTGCAGTCACCTAAATCATACAAAAACATGAGATGGTGAATTGTGACTGTTCTTTTAAAACACAGCTTGCAAACAAATGACAAACCTTTATGCCATATTCTACTTCATTTTTCCACTTCCCTCAAACTGTAAGAAAGCACACGACTTTCCAGATACGTATTGAGCTGCAGTGGGGTTTGGATGATTGTTATTCTGATCAGGTGATACTTAGTGCATTACAGTGATTTTATTTACCCAAATTACAACTCTAAATTGTTTCAGCTACTCCTTTTTCTCTACATATATGTATGTTTTTGTTGTTTTTTTTTTTTCCCCCTGGTAGCTTGCCTATGATATGTATGAATTACTATGATCTTTCTATACAGTGTTCTTGAATGTATTCTACAGTTAGATATTATTTTTATTTTACCTATGTTTCTCTATTTGTCAGGAAATACATACCCTGAATGAACTACCTGACAGTTCATTCTTGGTCTTGTTTCCTTTTCTCTTCTACCCACAAACATGTCAAACAAAAATTTCTTCCAGAATTATTCTGCATGCCAAGGAAGACAAAGTATAATAGTGTTTACATAAAACTTCATGTAGCTTCTCTAAAAATGACATCCGTATGGTCAAGATAAAAAGTAATCAAATAATGACAATGTCTCTACTTTTACCTGATACTTAAATAAAACAGAATTGTTCTTCTACTTATAGAAGCTACACTACTGAGCAAGCTATGTAATTCAGAACTTAAGGTGACTTACACATTCCAGTTTGAAATAAGCCTGAATTTTACAATATTTTAGAATGATTTCTGATGTGGACATTGATTTTCCCTCTGAATTTAACTTTTTTAATTGAAAAGCAGTTTCACACAGTATGACTTTATCTATTGTTCTGAGAAAATGGGTAAGAAAATGAGAATGAAAGGCAATTGTATAGCTAATGATCAGTATCCCAACTACCTTAGAGAACGAAGCCAACCACCTTAAAATTTTAGAATAAAATCACATTTATACTCAGACTTTCTGAACTGAACAAAGCCATTCAGGATATTGGCTCTGCAAACAGAAGGTATTTAATACTTTTTTGTATCACAGTAGATGAATAGCCAAAGTATTCTTCAAGCTATGAAAAATGTTTGACTTATTCTGGGTATAATTTACATCTCCAAAATACAGTGCCAACTTTGAGACCAGTATTTAGCTATGCCTGCTAATAAACATAAGGATATTTCATCAGAATAATGTGTCAGCCAGAAGGAAATAACTACATATCTAGCATTTTTTCTTGTATAAACTGAAACATACCATATGTCCATATGTATGGACATACCATAAACTCTAACCTTTAGCTTGGTACTGGAGAATCGCCTACCAAGTCAGTAGAGAATTGATTGTGTTCTCTCTATTTTACATTTGCTTCTGAGTCTGCTTATTTCCCAGTCAGGTAGCAGGGCAAGAAGTTCTCATTGGAACAGGTTTTTTTATTTGTTTGCTCTTTTTGTTCAGGAATTCCTATATGCAACATCACTTTCTATCACTTTCTTTACTGCTCTTGAGAATGAGAAGTGAAAAACAGCCTGTATCAGAATTCAAAGCAAAGGTAATTGCTTATTCCAGCAGAAGCCTGGGGACATTGACCATCTTTTTTCACCCTCTCAACCCTCTATCAAACCGTAGCAAAAACCAAAAGCCCTTCACATGCACCATAATAAATATGCAACTACAGGCTTCACAGAATGCCACATACAAACTCATTGCAGTTCAAAAAACAAAAGCAAGCAAAATCACAAGCCATACTGAAATGGTTAATTCCACAGCAAACTGTAAACTCAATAAAGCAGCATTACAGGGCAATCATTTGTGGATAATTATTTTAAAGCTGAATAGCATTCCCCATGCTAGAAAAGCAGGATAATGGAATGGTATCTCCCAAAAGCCTACTTTTTGTAAATAACCATCTAAACTTGTTGAATCTGAAAGCTGTGCAAACACTGCAATGGGAGTTACTGTAACTGATGGAAAGTCTTTGTTTAAATAATGTACAAAATGCCAATGTAATACAAATAGGATAAAGAGGAGGTTCTTAATAACACAACTTTTGTATTTACAGTATTCTCAACAGCACTTAAATCTGCACTGGAGATACAAAGGGCATGTTTTTCTCTAGGCTGACAGCATGCTTAGTTCTCTCATTTACACCACACTGCAGTAACATAAAGAGGGGTTTACCATTAATCCAGGTTTTACTACAAAGCATCCCGTTACTTCTCTGTCAAACACTGGCAAGAGTGCCAAATGTCTGTCATCCAATTCAGAGGATTAAGTCTTCTTTTACAGTGTGATTCTTCTACGAAATTTATAAAAATACAGATATAGTTTCTTAGAGCTGGTCACAGTCTATATTTTGGCCTGAATTCATACTGCAAAGGTTGAATATGACAGCTGGCAGGAAGCTGAGGGGAGAATACATCCTCCCCCTTTTCAGTCACCACATTTCTGTTGCCATAGTGATTAATCCCCAATTGAATGGCTGTCTTTGTACATTCCTTTTCAGTAAAACTTTAAGTAAACTTAAGATGAAAACATGCAGTTGACTGAAAAAAAAAAAAAAAAAAAAGACTCCACATATTCAACAGGTACAGTTTAAGTTCTTGTGACTAATAATTTTCCACGTATTAAAAAGCGGAAATTAGCTCTAATGTGGGACATCAATACTTCAAATTTCTATGTACTGATCTCATTTTTTGTCCTTTTTTTGTAAACCTTCCAAGCCATTTTTAAGGTCTCCATCATCTTTTAACCACCCCCAAGATTTCAATTGAAGAAATACTACACAAATTCAGCTTCATAGGAATCAGTAAAAGCCTATTCCAGGCTTACGTAAAGTCACAAAGTATGTTTTTGCCGATTAAAACAGATTAGGAAATTAATTAAGGACTGCAGTTATTTACTTCAGAACAGATGAGAAACATTAAAAGAAGATATTTAATGTAGGATACAGGTGCCAGGAATCGCCGGGTGATGAGCCAGGCTGGTGCCCAGCCTCACCTTTTATTGGCCCCAGGTCTTGGGCATGCTCAGTGGGGCCAGCCCTAACTGGGCACAGGTGAGACTGGGCACCAGCCTGGCTCATCACCCGGCGATTCCTGGCACCTGTATCCTACACTTAATCTTGCCTTTCAAAAGGCTTCTACTTCTTATGGTAGCTAAGAATCACAAATATCAGTGCAATTTACCCCAAAAATGAAGTAACATGGTCCTGCATTGAAAAACACCCAGGCTGCTTTGGAATCGTGAACCCACCTGAAAAATGCTGAAAACCCTCATATCTCTAAAAACACTTAGTAGGTGATTAAGTTCTTAAAGAAAATGCTAAAACTTTCAATTTTTGTTCCCCAAAATTAACAATGCCAGCATAATTTTTAGCAAATATCCCATTTAAGACACAAGACTTCTTTTTTTTTTTTTTTTTTGGCTCTGAAAGGCTGAAATACCTGTAGGTTTGCTCTGAAAATTACAGTTTGGTTTTGTACATCCACTACAGTCAACAGGTTGATTTCACATGTTTTTAAAAGGTGAGGTTTTTTTAATATAATCCTTCTTTCGATAGTTACACAAGATAAATGAAAAACAAAACAAAGAACTATCCTAACAGATAGTAATGGGGCAAAAGAGAAATCTTCATCTGTGTCACGAAAAGCAAATGGATTTTGCACACATGTGCAAACAAAAGACTCAAATTGAAACATCACAGAATAAAGATGACTCAATATCATTAAATGAGCCCCAAACCAACACAAAACAATGCAGGAAAAACAACTAATTCTAGTAGACTTATTTTTAGTATAATCTTCACTCATATTTCTCCATAGAAGACCAGAAAGCCATTGTTACCACTAGTCTTCTATGAAATAACACATCTAGTGTATTTTGTAATTATATGCAAAAGGAAGCAACAAACACCAGTGCTCGGTCATTTTTATGGAGTTGATATCTGCCACAGCACTGACATTCATTTTCTACTCGGAGATGTTTACAATACTGAAGCCTGGTGTGATTCTCCAAAGTTTCCTCAGGAACAGCTTTCTGCCACACCTCCGCATGGAATGAAAATCCCTGTGCTTGTTTTCATTACTGAGGCTCCCATGTAACTCTAAATATTGATGTTTCGATGCCCTCTACATGAGCCACACTACCAGAAACATCAGCTGTTTGAGGGACAATTATCCCACTGTTTTCTCAAAATCTACATCTATCTGACATTGTGAATTGTGCTGAATGGTCAGAATATGGACAATATTCTGACACTGGAGAATATTTACAATTCAGAAACCATTGGTAGTTAAGTTAAAATCTTTCTACTAGATAATTCCAGATATCCCTTAAATGTAGAATATTAAGTATATGGCTATGTAGAAAAGAATAATTATCAGTAATTTAAGTACCTCCCTGATTATACTTGCAAAATAAAGTCATCTCCTGCTGTAGATGACTGTTTATGAAAATTCCCACTATAACAAGACAACAGTATATCACTTGATTGAAAACCCTGCTACAACTCACCTACAGCTACAGAACTCCCACTGTAATGCAATCCCATGGACTTATTATATAATAAGGCAAATATATTCCCAAACCCACACCTTTCATAGGTGATATTGTGATAGCTCTCATGATGTATTATTATCTCTTTACAGCAGATGTGCTTCACATTCTGATTGCTGTTACTTATACAATTTTCAACAGTTATATAGAATTTATGGATATTCACACTGAACAAATATTCAGTACTATACATGCAGTCAGCTAAACCAGTTATTTTACACATCTTTTTAAAACAAACAAAACTGAAGAGTATGATTGCACTTCCTACCACCTACAGAGAAAGAGTTAAAGACTCTTCCACACTCTTAAAGTCATGTACCAGGACTGTTACAGAACCTGGAGCACAAAGCCAGCAATACCGTAAGAAACAGTAGCAAGACCTGCTTCTCAGAGAAAGAACCAAAATTTTGTTTTCTTAAGCCTTTAGTGGTACCAAACAGTAGCAGGGTAAAATAATATGTTCTGTTACTTCAGAGGAAAGGTAGCTGTGGTATACGAATACTAGCTCAGGTAACATTATGGACAGTTTGGCTACTTACTACAAGATTAAAAAATTACACTTGATTGAAACCTATAGTTTAAAAGGTTAAGAGATTTGGCTTTGAATTACATTAGTGCCAACAGTTCATATCTAACACAGACCTTCTGAAGTTACTTATTCATTAGTTACTTCAATCCTGAGAAACTCCCTGCCTCCCTTCCCTTTTACCTTGGCTTTCGAGTATCTTTTTCCTGTGCAACCTCTCTCACTTTGAAGGAAGAGTCTTCACAGGTTTTTAAGTCTGCTCCCATTTTAAGCAGTTTCTACAGCTCACGTGACAACATTAGTCTCCATGTTTCATCAGTAAAGGTAGGACTAATAAACCTAGTTAATATTCCTTTTATCAACTGCAAATAGAAAACCAGGAAGACAACTTGGTTTACATTGCTTTTCAGCAACTTATTTTGCTGCTACTCATATTTGCCTCATTTCCATAAATTAGTTCTTGAAACTGAAGAACTAACCTAGGATGTAAAAGTTTGTGAGAATTTAATGAAGCCATAATGCCATTAGGTTACTAGTCCATAGCAAGAAATTCACAAAACATCAATGATCATACAAGCAGTCATCTTATTTACTTTTAAAATTTTATTATTATTATACCATTATTAAACCTGTCACTCTTGATTCATTTAAGCAAGAAACAAAAATGCTTCAGTCTCCAACCAAGAGCTGTATTTCCTAACTTACAACCCACTCCAATGGAATAGTTGGAATTATTTTAGTGTTCTTGGATCCTTTCCCCTGACATACTAGTGATTTCTTTATTAAGTCAGAAAAGCATTATTACAGATAGATCACAAAGCAAAACTGCACAGCAGGAAGACAGAGTTGGCACAGGAGAACTGAAGACCACAAAGGATATTTTACTTATGTACCAAAGTACCTGTCTATGAAATGACAGATACATTTTTTTAATCACTTCTACTTACAAATAACACATTGATTAAATGTGCTTAAAAAGGGACATAAATATCATCAGGGCATTATTCAAAAGCCTTCATGATCAAATAAAGCTTCAATATAAATAAAATGTAAAAAAGCTTCTAACTAATTTTATATACAAATAATGGCCATTGATACACAGAGTGAACAGAAACAGTTACACAATTTCTACACAAAGAATTTTGCTACACAAAGTCAGGAAGCAAAATCAGTGACAAATTTCAGCTGGCAAGTTTTGTTTTTCTTTCAATAGCTATCATTTTACAATTAACATGCCAATATTTAATGCCACAAAGTTTTATTCACCAAAAATAATTATTAAAATCTAAGCTGTTAATTTGTGCTTTTAATGCTACACATAATGCTACTTTAATATGTTGAAAAATTTTTATTAAGCATCATTTGAAATCAATATTCTCCTTATAACACAATTAGTTTCTCTGATAGCGAATGTTTTATCTTAAACTGATGGCAAATAAGTGAAAAACGACCAAAGTAAAATAGCAGCAACAACATTCTAAGTAGAACATATAATGAAACCTGTCTATGAAGCCTTGGCAGATAGTTTTTTAGGCCAAGAACAAAAAATTTAAAGCCCCACATATAAGAATATGCAGCCATCAAGAGATCCGTTCTATGTCAGAGAAAGAACAGGAAGCAAAGGAAGAGAGAACATTCTCCATAATTATTTATGTTTTTCCTCCTACTGGGACCTTGAGAGAATTGATACTACTGTAGCTTCTGAGTGAAAAATAGATAGCTTAGGAAAACTAACTGACAAACTAATCAAGAGTGTTTAATTTGTAGCAGTTGCAGTCACACAAACTAAATAATGAGATGCAAGTGACAGGGCCAAAACAAATTACTCCCACAAACTAGTTTTGAAAAAACATGGAGCAACAAACACTTATTCAAAGTACTCTTTTCAAAGTTTTCTTTTATTTATATTCAATGTTATTAATGTTGTCAGCCATTACCATTAAATAAGGACCTTTCTACAGTATTCAAGCATTTTTAACCAACTTTTCTGTTAATAGGGGACATTCTAATGCAAATGTCTTAGAATTGAAAAGGCCTCACTTCTACCAGTTGATCTGGTTTGATCTTCCCAGTGCAAAAATTCTTTGGCATCCCTACTAATGGCTTAATTAAATACAGTGCATCAACAACACTGGAAGAAACTCTTTCAGCCACTGTGGATGTTAAACACCACAGAAAGACTTCAGTCTTTCGTCTACCGTTTCCTGTAATGATTGTTGTTATGTTTGTAAAGATGAGACTGCACATTCACTCATTACTTACTGTGTGTTTGAGATTTATCTTAAGAATCAGACTAGGACATGGAAAATTTTAATTACAAGTCAAAAAACATAGTATAAGTTAAGCAGAAGAGACGAAAACCTTTATGCAATAAGACCAAAAAACCTGGGAGAGTAGAGAACAATACGCAATTTGTTCCAGATCCGTATGTATTCCAAACACAACTAAACAAGATGGATGTCAAAAAGCATAAAATGTATTGGTTGCTGGAAAACAGCACTCCCACTCAATTCTCATTTTATATTTCATAAATTAATCATAGACAGTAATGATTATTACCATAACCCATTACAGTAACTGCATGTGTCCACCCCCCAAAACAAAATCTGCAAACTGATTTATATTATCCTTTTTATGCTGCAGATACTCCAGCATGTACTGCGGCAACTTGATCTTTGTTAACCTTCTTTTCAAGCCTTAAATCAGAAAAACATGGCACAGAATTTAATTTCAAACAATCTTTACTCTTTACATTTTCTCTCAGAACAATCTCAGAGTGTGATCTGTTGCTTAATTACCAGCTCCTTCAGAGCTGGCCAATCCAAAAAGAAACCAACCAACCAACCAAACAACAAAACAACCAAAACCCTTAAGTAATTTATTAGACCTCCATTTGAGCCTCATTCCCTAACCCTCAGTGGCTTTGATCATTCATGGCGGCCATTAGCAGAAAATCAGTTTGTTAGAGCTTTTTAAAATGAAAATTAAGTATAAAAAAGTAAAAACAACATTTCCCAAACATTCCTCTTTACCTTGGCACTGCAGACTGCTACATTAGCAGGGAGCTGGGAAAACTGTTTCAACTCAAATACATCTCGCACTGCCCACCGACTCAAGCGATTCTCAGCCTTGCTGGATCCAACCACGTTCTGATTTGAATGAATATATGCCACTTCTTGAACACCATCTGATTAAGTAGGAGAAAGATGAAAGATTTATGGCAAAACCCTGAAGATAGAGTTGCACTGGAGAATCTCAATTTCAAAAGAGATTTATGTAAAAGCTGTAAAATTTGATACGACTTTACTCAGCACCATGTTTCTCAGATCTGTGAAATTAACAACAATCATTACACTTGATGATTCCAGTCACTAATACTTCTCCCTTTTCAGAATTTTTTTTTTTTCAGATGGACAAAAGAGAAGTTTCAAAGCATCTATTATTTAATGGTTGCAACATAAATGTTTAAAGCTAAGTCTCTAACAGAATCAAATCTACATGGTATTTGACTCCCAATTCATATAAATAAAAAATTAGGTACACAAAAAGAAACTGTCAAGGCTTAAGGTTTTGCAGGTAAAATACTTAATAAATTCTTAAACTTCTTAATTAATCTTCAGTCTTGGCATCTTTCAATGGACAGTGTTTAACAAAATATTACAAAGCAATCCATCACCTCTGAAGACAGGAAAGTAAGGCTAGTACGTAAAAATAGATAGAGAAAGACAGTGCTAAACAATTTAGCAGAGCATTCACTAGTTTCTTGTAGAAAACCAGTAACTTTAGAGCTATCTACAATGATGAATTAAATGCTACTATTTTACTTCATATCAAATAAATAGAATTTCTAGTTACCTAAATATTTGTCCATTGATTCCACTTTTTCCTCTTGAGGTTCTAATTTAGTTTTACTTGCAGAAGTTCTATACAAAGCATTACTGATAGACTTCATGTGTGCAACAGGCATATGTTGAAGAGGGCGAAGCATTTTAGACCCAAACTGAACTTTGCCTCTCTGTCCTTTAAACTTAGATCTTTGCTTTCTGGTATGAATTTTCTCAACTAGTAAGTTATCTTCAGAGGATGAAAATTCATCTACCTGCTGAGAATCACTTTGCTTTTCTTTTCTCTTAGGCTCCTTTGACTGTAGCGCAGATTTGGAGAAGCTACTTACTCCCTTCCTTTGGGAATGTCTTTCCTTCCTTTCTGGACATCTAGAAGTTCTTAACTTCCTTGATTCAGAATCATGAGAGATTTCAATATCATCGGATTCATCACTTATATCACTTGTCAGCATCAAATCTTTCCTACCACTCTTGGAATCTTCAAGAGACATGAATTTGCTGAAATCTGACTCTGTTCTACTGAATCCACATTGTCTACTGCCTCCCTTAAATAGCAACCCATCCTTTTTATCTGCTATCTCCTTACAGTTTTCACATGCTGAACTGAAAATTCCCATTTTTTTAGAAAGAACTGGTTGCTGGTATGGTGGAACTTTGTTAGGAAAAAGATCATTGTCATTCTCTTCAGAACTCCATTCTGTTTCAACAACCGCATCACTTTCCTTTGAAATACATTGATCCTCCCGTTCTCTGTCCCCTTCCTCCTCAGAGCCTGATAAAACAAGCCAGTCTGTACTATGCCTGTCTTGTTTATCAGTTCTATCTGGTGAGTGAGCAGCTCTCCCATGCGCATGACTTTGACGTTTCTGAAAATCACTGTGCTTACTATTTGTGTTTGTTCTTATATCTTGATCATCAGAATTTGAATGATGAGAATTACTATTATTATATCCTTTCATAGCTGCAGTTTCGCTCTGCAACAACTTAGAGAATCCACACTGCATTAAAGAAAGCTGGCCCCTTATTACCAAGTTATTTGCATTGCAAGGCTTTCTTTTGTCACATTTTTTCACAGAGGTGTCAAAAATGTCATCATCGCTAAAATCATCATAAAAATCCATTTCTGCTCTTTTAAGCTGTCCTTGAATGCTTCCAGGATGCATCTCTTTTTTACAGTCAGGTTGTTCATGCTAAAAAAAAAAAAAAAAATTAATTTACAGCAAAGGTACCTAAAACATAAATAATATATGGAACACACCTAATTCCAAAGAGGTGTAAAAGAAGTGGACTTTTGCTAAGTTACTCAGTAGAAAGAACACACAAATAAGTATTATAATATACAAATACAAGGCAAATATAAAGAAAAATTACACTGATGTCTTTGGCAGAACAACCTTAGCAGAATAATGAAAATAACAAAAAAACATATATCTGAGACTACATATGCTGCGTATTGCTAAAACAATGTATGACTTTGCAATGCACACCCACATTCTATTTTATACTCATCTTGTTGAACCTTTTCATCTTTACAAAGGTAGTCTGAAAATTACCTTCATGATTCAAACCTTAAAAGCATGTAATGACATAATTAAAAAAACAATCTGCATGTACTCCTCTAATATGGGAGCTAACAGTTTAAAAGAGCTATGAATACAGAAAGATTCTGCTCTTAAAATGAGTTGAGGCCTACTTTAATCAAACAAAAAATACCTCCAGGCAGCCTTAAAGCATTTTGCAGCCACAAAAGTCCAGAATACAAGTCAAAAACTGTGTACTATTAAGATTAAAATTATGAAAAACATAAATGAAAAGTCAGAAAGGTAAACACTAAACTTTTATACATGGAGAGTAGTTGCAAATATGTATTAATTATAATGGAATACTTAATTATTCTCAAGTAATTAAATACATTAAAAATCTATTAATCCCGGTATTATCATTTTAAAAAAGCATTTAACACCAACTAAAAAAGTTTACATCTTGTCACCAAATCCACTGTGACATCATGGCCATACAGTGATTTTAGATTATGACCAGTGTTGGCACACTGATTTAAATTAATACTGATATTTACTCACAGATACCTCCAAAAAGCATAAGAGATTGTGTCCAGTTTTCAGTACCATTCATTGTCACCTAATCTAATGATATGTTCACACTCTGAGGCCCTACTGTAGACCTGTTTGTTTCTCAAATCATCTGAACAGTGTTCAGTCCAAAACATTCATAAAAACGTGCCCATTAAATCAAGCCTTTAAAGAAAAAAAAAAAATGTGTATCATTAAAAAATAATAAAAGCCAGAACTAGATGACTAATTTGGTAGGGACCACTGTCTGGCTACATTAAAGAAATAGCCCATGTCTTCCACAGAGGCTCACACAACCTGAAGCAAGCCTTCAAACCTCTAAATGAACTGTAGGCCTTTCAACAAGCCTCTAACCAAAAATCTTGTAAAAACAGTAGGTGATTTGTTTCTCAAATGACTTCTTGATACTAAGTCCATCAGACAGTATCATGTCATATGAATGACATGTCTTAAGACACTATAGAGCAATGCTTCAGTAAGCAATACTGTTTTGTAGTAACAGCATGTTAGTAATATCTTCATTCAGAGTGATTATACCTAAGTGTTGTAAAGGTCATAGTTAGCACATGTTCAGAATATTCCACTTCAAATTGAGACAACACGAGATTAATGTTTTACACTATGTAAAAACAAGCACAAGCAGAAAATTAAAGATTTTTACTGCAACCTAGTGTAAAAGCCTTATCAGTCTAAAAATATACTCTCCACATTTGCCACAATATTTCTCCACATTTGGAGTATCAGGAACTAGATGGACTCTCTTGTTCTGGTCCATAGTACACAAAGACACAAATACACATTACCTTTTCTGAGCTGCATGGAGGAGTCTCTTCCTTTAGCCATGTAGTTGCTGTCATGACTCCTGCTTCTACTCGCCCTTCCCTCTAAAATAATCAAGAATGTAGAGAATAAAAACTGTACTAATGAAGTTCAGAACGGCAAGTACAGAAGAAATAATTTTTTCCCTTATTTTACAGAGATAAAAGCACGGGAAGTACAATCAGCAAAGTTGAGACTAAGACTTACATTTTGGCACTTGAAGGTCTTTGATCTAGCCCATAAAGTACAGGAAAAGTAACATGAAGTGGGGGCTGTTGTGAATACACTGTTTTAATGATTTTTTACGTTTTCCCAAAGCATAGAACTGTTTGGGTTGGAGACGACCGTTAAGTTCATGTGGTTCCAATGACCAATGGTTCCATGGGCAGGAACACCTCCCACTGGATCAGGTTGCTCCAAGCCCCATCCAACCTGGCCTTGAGCACTTCCAGGGAGACAGCACCCAAAACCCCTCTGGGCAACCTGTTCCTGTGTCTCACCACACTCAAGAATTTTTTTCCTAATACCTAACCTGTATCTCCCCTCTTCCAGCTTAATGCCATTGCCCCTTGTCTTATCACTACATGCCCTTGTAAAAAGTCCCTGCTATAATGTTCATATTATATGCTATATTTTTATTTCAATGTAATTTAAAAAACTTTTTAGCTTAATATCCCAAATTACATATTCTTACACCACATGCCTGTTTTGGCTATGCTGCCTTCATACCACTATCACATTCCCCAGTCTCTTCCTGTAAAGGCAAAATATCAAATTAAAGGGAAGACAAAAAGAAAACTAGAATAAAGCTGCAGTAAACTACAAAATTCTAGCTAGCTGCAGCAAACATGCAGAGTAATAAAAAGGTGCAATAGTACATATACTTAAAACTAGTGTGCATGATACCATAATACAATACAGAATTGTGGCAACAGTCATTTTTAGATTAACTAAGAAGTGAACCTCAAAATCATAGAATCATAGAATTAGCTAGGTTGGAAGGGCCCTCAGAGATCATCAAGTCCAACCCTAAGAAGCCTCCATTAACTTCCACCTTGTAACATTTTTAGATCCAACATGATAAAATATTAAACAGCTTTTGACATCTCAAAATGTGCTATTCAAAGGTTACTGTGACCATAAAAATATTTTTACAAGCAGAATTCTGACTTTAAAGGTTACTTCGAACTATTAATGAATAAAAGGTCTGTGCACAAAGCTGATAATATGTGATAGTATCACAAAATTAAATTTGAGCATTTTCTTTAGGAGAAGTGTATAAGCAAACCTCTGAAAAGTAAAATCCAAACTTTTCCCATTATATTGTTTAAGGAAATATATCTGGTCTACAACAGAGTAGAGAAATTAGCATGCCTATTTCATTTAAGGCACTGCATCCTTGGGTACTTTTAAAGTCTCTTGTTTATAAAGTATTTTGTTGTAATTTTGAATGAAAACTACTCATGAGGAAAGGGTAAAAGAAAACTAATATCCAGAAGTAAAAGTGCTGGACTGCACCTCCAGGATGTCTTTGGTAAGACAGGACCCATGAGTCCTAAGTTTGAAAAGGTTATGGATCCCAAAAAGCTCTCCTTGATGCTCCTTTGATCCTTGCACTGCCTCGAAATACCGCTTGGCATTTTCACTTCCAACCACTGCACACTGAAGTTGCTGTAACAGAACACAAGAGAATTCAGAAGGGTTTGCTACAACATTGTGTAAGACTTTCCTGGCAATTATATTACACATACACAGCTTTACTTTGATCAGGAAGAATTTCCTAAGGGGAGATATTTTATTTTAATTTCCCTGGTGGACGTTGTCTAGTATCAGACACCTACTATACACACTACTTATGCTCTGTATCTTTACTACTCATCCTTCATCAATACTAAATTCTTACTATTCTTACTATTTTTAATAGTGCTTTGCATCACATGCATTTTTAGTAAGGACTAAATAAAAGCCACAAGTTCACTCCTACTGATGTCTGAATATTTTAATTAACATGCATTTCTGCTGAGTACATCACACAAAAACTTAAAAAAACACCAGGTAAAAAGGAAAGTAAAGTAAATACTTTATCAGGTTGAGTTAAAATATTTGAAGAAAGCAGGTTTACAGATATTCCAGTGACTATAAATTTTTAGTACTTCCATCATATATTTGTATATTTGACATTAGATAGAATGTAAAAATCCAAGGTTCTATAACACCAAGCCCATACATTTTTTGTAACTGTCTCTAAAGAGTTGGCAATCTCTTCAGTTCTACTCACTTCTAATTCTGGCACTGAAGAAGCATTTTCCGAGGTAGTGCATCTCTTGAATTATGTAGGTCAGTAACTATACAGTACAGGCCTAGCTTAATTTCAGATGAGCAGAGTTTACTCTTTCTTGAATTATGCATGGCATTTACAAAAGTATACTTTAGGATAAGGTCCCTATTATGTTAGATTTTGATTTAGTATATCTTACATCACATATGTACTTACATCACTTACATCACCAATTAAAAAGAAAAATCAGTAATTTTAAAATCAAATAGATTTCTTAGTAAAAATACACTGAGCATGATAAGTATCTTCTCATACACTCATTTCATGGAAAGGATGGATGACACTAAGCTCACAGAGTACATTTGTATAGTTTACCAAAAACCACACATCCATGTGTGCCAATGGGTTCTGAATTTTTACCAGCAGATAAATGCATTTTCTTCCCAATTTACTGAAAATTTCCTATCGGTGCTCAATGGTCATTAGTAGGGAATGGAAACCAAGTGTAGACTAAAATAAAAGATTTTTACAATTTACAGAACAATTTACAATTGTTCTGTTTATTGCCTCTTATTTGACTTGAAAAACATAAGTCAACTTGAAAAAAACCAAACACCACAACAAACAAAACATAACAAACAAAAAAATCCCCAAATCAAATGCTTTTCAAGAAGATTTATATATGTATTTTGGAAATCCAAACAGACAGGTCTCTTTATGAGATCACCAATTCCAAAGGCTTCTGTGAAGCATGACTCACTCCTTCATGACTTTAGTGAACATATTTGTTTGTAATCTGCTGCTGATCATTTCCGTTAGCCTTTCAGAGACCTCTCCTTCTGATACCTGCTGTTGAATTGCATCCTTGCAAGTACTTCACACAAGAGAAACTTTGGAAGAGGATGGTCTCTAAGCTTTTACATAAATGCAGATATAAAGAATAAATCAGGTGGGTTATTTGCATTTAGGACTCCTTTTTTTTTTTTTAAAAAAAAAAAAAACTTTTCCAAAGAAAAATCTTCCTGAATCAGGCTGCTGCAGATACGAACTAAAATTTTCCATGTATCATAGCACCATAGAACTGTTTGGCACAGTCATCTTAAAGATCATCTAGTCCCAGCCCTCCTGATATGGGCAGGGACACCTCCCACTAGAGCAGGTTGCTCAAACCCCCATACAGCCTAGCCTTGAACACTTCCAGGGAGGGGGCATCCAGAGATTCCTTGGGCAACGTGCTCCAGTTTCTCACCAATCTCACCCTAAGGAATTTCCTTGCAATGTCTAACCTAAATCTACCTTCTTCCAGTTTAAAACCATTCTCCCTCCTTCCTATTGCTACATGCCCTTATAAAAAGTCCCTCCCCAGCTTTCCTGTACGAACTGTACTGAAAGGCTGTTTTCTATGTTTTACAAGCTTTAAAAGAAAACAGGTCGACTCTCTGTATAATCTGATAAATGGATATGGCATGATTAAACCAACAAAGTTACAGAAAAGCTTTAAAACAAACTTCATTCTGTTCAGTTCACTGACAATCACTAAGTATCTCTGCTTAATAAGTTAACAGCATGTATCATAAAACCACGGTAAACTACACTTCTTAGTTCAGCTTTCAGTCATTGAAACAGCTAAAATTTAATTAGCTAAAATTTAACTCCTAATTTCAATAGCTTGTGAACATTACCTGTTTATAAACTTGTCGCAAGTACATCATCTCTTCCACAGTTCCCAAAGATATCAATCTAAACACTTTAACATCTCTGTGCTGGCCAATCCTATAAGCTCTGAAAGGACAGGAATGCATTAAAATAACTTTTTTTACCAGTGAAAAAATTTGGTGTTTTTTTTATGCTTTTCCAAATTTTCCTCAGCATTTCATTCCCTTCTCCTTTACCCTTAGTTTTCCAAGTTTCTTCTGAGTCCTATCCAGTTGAAAAAGCTCTCTCCTCAATTTGTATCACCAGCACTGTCTCCCATCTCTCTGTAATATATATCTTCCACTATGTTTCTTCAGGTTGTATTTGTCCCTCTCTCTGTCTCCATCTGCTCTTGCACAAGATATTCTCCTATTTATGTCATAGAGGAGTTAGATCAGGATTACTTGGGGCAGTGTGTTCTTTCTTAACTTTATAAAGTACTTTGCAGGTTGTAATATAATAAAAACAGTTAATGAACAGGCAGTGTTCTACCTAAATGATAAATTCTAAGATTTTTTATAGATTATATTATGAAAATTCAGGAGAGGCTGAACCAATTTATAGAAACGTCTTATACAGATTCTTCAAATGCAGTTCCTTAGAAACATCTTACAAGAATTCTCTAAAGGCAGTTCCTTTCAACAGTACAGATTTCTGATACATGTATTTCTCCAGAAGAGGGATACCATAGACACCTCTGAGAAGTCAGAAAGACCCTTAGGATGGAATTAGATGGGACAACAAAAACAAGTTTATTTCTGCTCATGCAAATAGGTAAATCTACTCAAGTTTGAAAACTTCTAATAATCTCTACTTCAGTTATTTAAAAGTCTGTCCTGAATTGCAAGAGAAACATCGTATGATCAAAAAGCCTGTAAAAAAAAAAAATAAAATCCAGATTCTTGGAAATCCTCCAACAGCATAATATCAGAGATGGTCATGAGTGCTGGAAAGACAGTGATCTTCACAGAGGTGTAGCACAAAAGAACATAAGTTGTTTTCTTCAGGGATCCTAGAACTCAAAACATAACTTGAACTTGCACCAATTATAACATACTCTGTTCTGACAGAGAAAGGAAAAATGCTATCCAGCTACACACACACTTCTACAGATCAACAAAATGTTACTCTAACTATGGATCTTTTAAAAATCTTTTTTTATAGAGCCCACCACCACAAAAATAAAATGCAAATGAAGTAAAATTCAGAGTTAAAAACAAGAACATCAGAGTTAACAAATTGAGCTGCACATTTATTGCTTTGCAGACAAGCTAGATTATTCCCTTAGGAAAGTCAGACAATTAGGCTACTGGATCAAAGCAAAAGAAGAGTAAAACATTAATCAAGTTCTGTATTTTGGGAGTGTACCTGTCAATAGCTTGAAGATCATTTGCTGGGTTCCACGTAGGATCAAAAAGTATGACAACATTGGCACCAACAAAATTAACACCCACTCCACCAGCCCTAAAATCATAAAGATGAAAAAAATAGAACTGTTTGAACTAAGAAAAACAAGACAGTAAGAAAAACAGAAGAGGTTTTTTTCAGTGTATGAGATTCATAGTAGCATACCCTTCCCCAGTACAAAAACAGAGCACTATAAAGATACTGAATATAGAGGGGTACAGCTTCTTGTTACTGTTAGCAAGCACCAAGTACTTAAATAACCACTGCTGTAAAATGCAGCCACACCACCTAAGTAGTGAGATGAACACAAACTCTGAAACTATCTGAGTCATAACCAAATGCTATCACCTTACTATAGTAAAAGTCAGCATTGCTCCTTCATACCCACTGAGTCCTACGTGGGCCAACTCCCCCAGCAACTTTATGGAAATTTATAATGTTAAGTGACATAAAAGTGGTTAAAGAAAAAAAAAAAACAACTATCACTTAAATAAAATATGTCCATTAAATTTTACTACCTCTAATTCCAAAGCATAGTTTTGACAGTAATGCTCTATCCAACTTCAGCTAAAGTGGTCAAAATCCAGGGTAACTCACACCTGTAACTGTCACAAATATATTTGTGCAGTATGGAAGTCAAATGTTAAAAACAGCACTGGATACCCAGCTGCTTATCAGTAACATTCAGAGGTGCCCTTACAAGGAAAAAGTCACTGTAAAAAAATACTCTCCTGTGAGTAAGCAGTCACGGGGAACCAGTTACATGGTCTTAAACAGCTGTGCTGTGTTTTGGGGGAAAGCCTGTAAGCCAGGCTTTAAGTATTTAAGCTTACACTTACACTTAACCTGAGGTAGCTAAAGCCCTCACTGAATCTAACAAAACTACTCAGTTATTTGGAGTGTGGCATACACATAGCTGGATGACTGGATAAAAACAAAAGTGAGTAAAAGACTTCTCATGTGGCTGCAAAACAAGCAAATAGTGACTCTTTTCAACTGTCTCAACCAACATTCATACAAAAAGAGACAACTTCCTATGCAAACACATGCTAAATACTACTATTAATTTAACTATTAAAACAACTCTTTACATTGACACAGGCAGCACTAATCTCAAGCATTTTGATTTTTAGGTTTTAGTTGGGTTTTTTGGGTTGGTTTTTTGGGGGGTTTTTTTGGGTGGGAGGAAGGTGGTTTTTTTTCTAGAAAGCAGAAAACTGAAACAGTCAATCCCACTTAATTTACCAAGCACCTGGTTTTAAAAAATTACTTTATATTCTGCTTTTTTAAAGCAGTATGAAAGGCAGTTCCCAGGGATGTGAATAAATGGAGACAGAAGCCAAAAGCTTAGGAAGCTGCAAAACCTCTTGTTCTTCATGGAATGCCCATTAATATAAATATAGTTGTGGATTCTTCCAAGTGTAACGTAGTGTTGGACTACTTAAATTTGGAAAAAATTTAATGTAGGAATCTGCCAGTATTAACAGAGGCTTCCAAAGGATGACTGCTCTCAAAATTTCAAATGCTGAGTAAAAATCAGGTTTTTTTCACAATACCTTACTGTATTTTGGTGTATTTCTTTTTTAGTGAGAACAGAATTGAGTCTCTCATATTACCAAACCAACCCTGCAGTCAGACTGAAATGTACATCAACATGTTTTTCCAAATGCTTTCTCATAAAAATCTGCAATATTTGGAAGTGAAATATGAATTAAACCTCAGTGTAAAGCCTTACTGTCAGTAAAACAGACTGATATGAAAAACTAACTAAGCAGGATATTTAGCTTTATAAAGACTTTACCTTTTAATATTTTTAGGTACACCAAAAAAATTCAAATACTCCAATGCCAAAAAAGAATGGCTCCTATATCCTTCATGCACAGAATGGACACAACAGTTAATATGTGAATTATAAAGAATATTTTCCATTTAAAATATCATTTTAACCAGAGGTACTGAGGTCATTATTTCAAGATGGTCCATGCAGATTGCTCAGATGAAGAGCCCTGTATAAAACGTCTCGTAGCAGTTCTGTTATGAACAAGATCATTTTATTTAAAACTGCACACTGTGTTGAATAATGGGTTTGGTTTATGTCCTGTCACTGAAAACTCAATGCTACACTGTTCAGAAGTTACAAAAAACAACATTAAAAACACTTCCTTGAAAGATGTGACTATGTAAATTCTACTTACTGAGGTAAGTAGAAGATCATTTGTGTTAGTGTTAGTGAGATCTTGTGGTTTAGAGTTCTTTGAATGTGATTACACACACATTGAAAATTATTTACAACACAGTTGTGAATAAAGTTAAATTCAGCCCATTAAAAATATGGAGTAATTGACAGCAGTCAATTGTTGACTAAACAGAACAAGACTGCCAGAAGCATTGCAATAAAGTACAAACAGAAGAGTACAACCTAATTCTGTCCCCTTATTATGTGTATTGAGAAATAAAGAAGTGTGAAGGACTGAAGTCCCCATGCCTGAAATCTGAATAAGGGAAAGGATTAATCTCCTGTAGACTAAAATTGGGATAAATCACTTTGATTACAAAAGGAAACCTGCTTCCATTACTCTACAAGCAAGTAAAGAGAAGTTTATCTGTGATAAAGCCAAAAATTGCACTGTTTTTTCTTAGTAAACACTGGTTATACTGCAAATTTCATCACTGTTTGTTACTTCCATTTACTCAGTAACACAAAAAACACTGAGACCAACAGAATCAAGACTCATCTACAGCACCACCAGCAGGTATGGAAAGCTCACCAACCTCTCTATTCACAAGCTCTAATTGCAGAGAGGAGAATAACCATCTCTGTTTACCTGACCTTCATTTTTATTTCTGTGTAAATTAATAGAAGAGATTTGAACCAATTATAATCATGTAAGTAAACTAGACTGATAGAAGCACAAAATAGTCTTTCCTAATGCTACAGATGCAGTAATTCCCTGCTGTCTTCAGGAACAAAGGAATAGGGACAGATAATGAAGGTCACTAAGCATTCCTCTGGGCAGGAAGATTAAAAGTTTCCCTATCTGCCCTTGCTTGGTAAAAGACTTCAACCAAGAAGAAACATGGAACTAATCGGAATTTAAAAAAAAAATAAATAAAAGATGATAAAAGAATGGTAATCATATTTGCATTAATTTTAGTTGAAGATATTGATGTATTTCAAAAGAATTCATAATCATCAAAAAACAATAAGCAGATCTGACAGTCAAATACATTTTTAAAAGACAAGCAAGGATTGCTTGAAGTATTTTAAGAAAACATATGCTAATTAACATGTACATTAATGTTGTAGAATGTTAGAGAGGATTGGAGAATGCTGGAGAATATTCCTGAATATTCTCAAAGAGATAAGGGGTGTGACCCCTTTACTGTGCCCAACCCCATGTTTGGGGGGCCAATTAGATTGGCCCATACTCCGGTGCTACCTGCACCAGGGATTCGCTGTGCTACAGGTAAACACACCGGGTGTCCAATAAAAGGTTATGTTGGTGGCGGGGGTGTGGTCACGGAAGCACTATATAAGCAAAAGTTGCTGCGTAATAAACCAGAAGTTCGTTTATCAACCATATTGGTTGCACGCATTTTCTTCACCGCTCCTGCACATTAACAGTAAGATACAATTATACAGTTCAATACATTTCCTCACTCCTACAGCCAAGTGGAACTTCAGAACTAAGGACTCAGAGAAATAGCCTCTTTCAGGTCTTGGCAATCCTCATAAAGAAGAAAAGAGGGGAAGGAAGTCTTCAGTTATTTTGAGAAGCTCAGTCCACAGCAGTCTGTGTTTATTAACAGACAAAGGAAAACTCACTTTCTCATAAAAGTAAACCCTCACAAGGTCATCAAGTAAAATGCAGAGTAACCCATTTATTAAAGGCTAGAAAGGAAGAGTGAAACAGACCACGAGTTACTTTTTCTTACATTGTAGATACAAGACATATGTTGATCTCTTGAATGATGTTGAACTCCCTCACAATTCTGATTCTATCTTCTGATTTTGTATTTCCATCAAGTCTTCGGTAATCCAACCCAGATGCCATACAGTATTGTTCCAGCACATCTAGCAACTGGATGGAAAAATCAGAAAAAAGCTTACATGTTTACTGTTATATTTTTGATAAAACATAACCACAGAGGCCATGATTCTCAAATACACTTTAATTATACCAAGCACTGAAAGACAGAGTAAATCTGCCTCAAGTCAGTATCAACATCCTTGACAGTCTTTACTTGTGATTCTACAGCACACAGGGTGACTAACGTTGGACTGCTGCGGTGTCACTCAATCCTCCAGCCCTGGCTGCCTATTCCACCTCCAACTGATGCTGAGTCAGTTCAAACCAGCAGTCAGGAAAGCAAACTAAACTGTGTCCTACAATCTTAGCTACAATGACCTGAAGCATGGCAGATGAGCAACAGAATCAAAACAGAGAAACAGGCTGGTATGCACCGCCAGAGTTCAAAGGGACCGCAGGATCAAGCAGTCAGTCTGGGTTTGAACACTGTGAAGAACAGCCTGAAACACATGAGTGATGAGTACCATGCTACCTTTGTGTTAGCACTGGAAGGAGTTAAATTTCTTCTGTTTACTGGCTTTTAACCACCACTAGTGATGAAAGACATGAGTGATAAAACATCAATCTTGAAACTTGTTACATAAGTTGGTTTGAACTGAAACAGTGATTAATGTGAGGAAGAGGTGTATGCACACTTCACTTCTAAGTGACTTGATCTTTGATTTTCTTCTTAGGTAACAGTACACTATTTCAGCTTCCTGAAATAGTGCAAACTGTATTATGATTTTCTTTACTCAAATGTTCAAACCAATAGCATTAAAAAGTAATGGTAGTATTTAATAATTTTGTAGCTTTGAAGCAGACTACAAATTTAGTATTTGCATGTAGTAGCATGTATCACAAAGGTAGCATGGTACTTCAGTTGAATTTTGCTGCTACGCTGCTCTAATACAAAACATAAAAACTGAACTCAATATGAGCTATCAAAACCTGGAGTAATACAATTTTTAAAAAGTCTAAGGCAGCAGAAGTGTTACATTTGGTTTGCCATTACCATTTTTATCATAACCTAGGTTTCAATGTAATTCTGCAGTATGGCACATTGTCCTTACCACTATTTCCCACAGCACAGCTGTCAACAACATCGCCATTCTTTCTTTCACTTCAGTGCTTTAAGCTTCAAAATGTACTGCTGTAACTAATTGATAAACATCATGTGGAGCTCACCTTTGTGGAAAAGGAGAAAAGAAGAACTTTATCCCTGTTTTTTTCAAAGTGATTTAAAAGCTGCTGAAGGACCTGTAAATGAACCACAAAACAGAAATAAAGAGATTTTATCTACAAGTAATCTCACATACTTACTTATGTTACCAGCCTTTAAATGGGCTGCACTGTACTTAATTGTTTGAAAAGCCTGAGGCCTAACAAAAAACATTACTAACATAATAAATGTGCTGAAGGTGATGGAGACACCAGACCTATGTGTATTTCATTGAACTATATGGAAATCCTGCTATAAATAGCAAACATACTACCAAGGGGTAAATTCAGAAGCTGAATGCATAGACTGTAACAAAACATTACTTATCATCTATATCAGTTGAGCTTGTGAATTTTCGCTTTTAGCAAATGCAGACAATTCCCCTGAAAACATGAAGGTCTGCTTTAGGTTGCTGTTCAGAACTCCTGTGAACTCATCCTCTTAAAATAATCACTGAAATGTACGCCCCTCCCTGCTCCCACTCTCCTCTGTTGCTTTGTTTACAGTAGGATCCAGCTTCCCAGACTCTGCACAGACCTAGAAATGCCAATAACCCACCCACACACAGTGTTCTTCTGCTGGGGAAGCAAATAATCCAGAGCCTTGTGTATAATAGTGATACTGTTATTTTCAAAAGAAGCATGTCCACATCTGGCAGTCGCAGCTCCGGAGGACCACGCAAACGCAATACGCAAAGGGGAGAGAGGAATTTTTTGTACTATGTCTGTAGCTTTCTCCCAGTGAGCAACAGATATTTAAAAGCTGTATTTATTCAGTGATAAATACATAAACTGTCAATCAACACTAATTTCACTAAAAGCCTAACAAATCTTTGACAACCAAATAGCTAAGAATGTTTATATTGAATTTACAGATTTGGGTAATATCTTAAACAGTAATTCTACTGCACTTTATAAGCCCTTTTGTATACATTGGCCAGCCAGTTACAAGTTAAAAAAAAACAAAAAACAAAAAAAACTAATGAACAAGGTATCTTTTGCCTGGCTGCATTGTACAAGAACATATAAACCAGGATTTAGTTTACTAGGAAAAAAAACAAATCAGGTAATTTAACAAGAGCTAAATTACTTACTTTTCCATTTTGTTTAGCCACATTATAAAACAGTAAGATGCATTTAAGATAGGAAAAAAATGGCTACTGTATTATTGTACTTCTTATTAAAGTACAGGTCAAATAATTTCCTACAGAACACACAAACAAATCCATCCAGTCTGTTTAAATAAAATGGATCAATGTCATGCCCATTGGAACTTCAGATATTCTGCAGTACAGAACAGCTCTTCTACTTTACAGGGAAAAGTAATTGATGGTTTTGCACCAAAAGATCAATAAATGATATACTTGAACACCAGAGCACTACCCTGAAAGTTGTTAGTCTGAAAAAGAAACACTTGATCATTCTCAAGCAAAAGTAACACTCCCCTTTTAAGAGCCCACATAGCTTTAAATGTGTATCTCATTACTACACATTGCAAGTTGTCTGAGATGTAGATGTTGAGAGAGTTGTAGATGTTTAACTCTCACATCTAACACTTGGCTTGTATACAGATGTCAAGCTAGCCTGGAATGTTTTTAAGTCTTCCTGGTTAAGATGATGCCTAACAGTGGAAATTACTATTATTTGCAAGGTACTCTGATAGACTTCCATTTTTTTACTGAACTAATGATAATATTCCAAAGTAGATAAATCAGTCCAATACAGTTATTCCTAAGAGCTTTTTATTAATAAAGAACAGTATTCCAAAACTCCACAAATGAATGTTTGTGGAGTTTGCTTTTTTATGTTTGTGGGAATATTGCTTTTGTAGTTTAAAAAAAAAAATAAAATTATTTTCAGAGGCCAGTTTAATAGTCCTTTTCACTTCAAAAGGTATAGAGTCTCTTAGAGCCATAACTTTAGGAAATCTGTATAAATAATCATAACATCCAATCACAGTTGGAAAGGACCTTCAAAATCATTGTGTCCAACTGACAGTCCGACACCACCTTAACCACTAAATCATCACCAGACCTACCCATTTTTTAATACCTCCAGGGATGGCAACTCCACCACCTCCCTGGGCAACCTGTTCTAATGCTTCACCACTCTTCCAGTGAAGAAATTTTTCCTAGCATCTAAATCCAACCTCCCCAATCAAAAACACTATTTCAAATCAAATATCTAGGCATGAAATTCACCTGGCAATAGAAAGTGTAAGGAAAGTCCTCTGATCTTATGTTCTGCAGTACAATTGAAAATGAAGGGATAATTCCACAAAAATAGCTGAAGTTCAGAACTGTTCACTGTGTTATTACCCACCTCTCACAATAACAGTGATGTACTAGCTAGAGGTATACCACGAACACTCACACATGAACATCTGGATTATAGGGACTGGTTTTTGTTCCAGGCTCTCATTATAATATCTTGCATTTAGTATGGCAAACCTGATTTGGCTCATTGTAAATGCTGCAGCTTGCAAAAAGCATGTAGAAGTGACTGCAGCCACAGCTCAAGGTAAGGCACCAAAATGCCACACTCACTTTTCTGTTTAGTTTTACTGGTGGCAGTAGGCAATGTTTCCCTATATGTTTTATCTCTGCATTTTGAAAGAACAAGGTATTTTAGCAGATACTTGTAACATTTTCAAACCCTCAGAACCCCTCAGTTACAGTGGCTAAGCTAACAAATTTCTTCAACAATTCCTAGCCTTTCCCATGCTCTGAATAAATTTAAATAATTGCCACAAACTTTTCCTCTGAAAATATGATAATCTAGAAAAGAATAAGACCCTGTGCCAAAATTTCTACATATCCTGTACTAAATTTAAAGGACTAAATAATACCTATTCAATCTATCCTACCAGTTGAAAGTTAAAGGTATTTCACCTAGTTTCTAGAATTTACTTACAGAACTGAAAATGTAAGATATTACAGTGGGACAACACTTTTTTGTTATAATGTCTCATTCAACAAACATCTTAAAAATATACTAAGTTACTTTCAAGCTCTAGTATCTGATGATTCTCCTGATTACTTTCTGACAACATGAGGTTCATACTAAATGGAATACTTTCTGAATGAATTTTGTCTCCAGAATATAAAACTCAAAATCATCCCAAACAGCTTGTTTTAAAATAGAATAAGAAAGAAGAGTTAGACAAACTTTTTTTTGCAAGAGAAATGCAATCAGAAGCAGGAAAAACAAAACAAAAAACCAACAAAACCCAAAACCAAACACTAACAAAAAAATCCACATTACCAGACATGTAGGAAACAATTTTTGGCATCATAATTATAGAATCATATAACAGTTTGGGTTCTAAGGGTCCTTAAGGATCATCCAGTTCCAACCCACCTGCCATGGGCAGTGACATCTCCCACCAGACCAGGCTGTTCAAAGCCCATGCAGCCTGGCCTTGAAGACTTCAAGGGGAGGTGTCATCTGCAGCTGGATCCAAACACCTTATTTTCAGTGATGACTACTTGGACCATTATGTAAAACTCCAAATTCCAAGCACAGATATATCAGCACAGATATATCAGCAGAGTTCAGAATATTCTGTTTATACTAGGATATATTTCTGAACTGCACAAAGTTAAGTTCCCCTTAAAAGAGAAAGCTGAACAATTTCCTTCAAAGTAGGCAATGCTTTCAATAATTTATATTAATCCTATTCAGTTTGCAACGGACTGAAAGAAACACTATGGATTTCTAAAATAAAGTATCAAATATACAAAATAAATACGGTATTTTATAAGTTTGCGTTTAAAAATACTTGCATTCTGTAATTCATAAAGTAATAAAGAAACCAAACAAAGAGGATCCCAGATAATAATCTGATACCAGATCACAGTTTCTTATGCTGGAGGAAAAAAAGTTTGGTATTGTTTTTTACCTTTGCCTAGTACTAATGCAGTGTGCCAGCCTATTTGGTCACTTCTGTCTGCCAGCACTGATGACCTTTATGACCCTTTTCTGAACTTCTTCAAGGTCTAACACACACTATTTGAGAGGATAGACTGGAACTACCCACAATGTGCACAATGATGTGCATAAATCATTAAGTTTATGAAGGTTTTGTTTTGCTCTCTTTTCCTTACACATACATTCTTGTTTGCCAGTGAGTTGAGTCTCATGGAACGATTTGTAATATTATGACCCCAACCCCTTTCACAGCAAGGTTCATTTCCATGAGCATCATTAAATATGTGAAGCTAACGACTTAGGATATCTTAGAATCACCAATCATTCTTACCCAAGCTTTGCCCAAAGTAAACCTGATCCAAGATAGATCTCTGCTGTGGTACTACCATCATAAATAAAATTATTAAAAAACCACAGCAATTAAGTGTACATTTTTTTATATCCATTTGTAGATCTATTACTAATACCCCTCCTCTAGAGAACAGGTTTACCTTCATTTTTCCACTGTACTTTGGATCAGAGATCGTTTCAAAGGCCGCATTTTCACTTAATTGCACAAAGTCTGGAAAACGAGAAAATACCTGGCTGCACACCCGTTTGATAAGTGTTTCCTAGAAGAAAACCAGAAAGTATGAATAGAAGTTAAAACTGGGATACCATCACTGGGATACCAATAAGCCATACACAAGGAGTTAAACAGGTTAAAACAAGTAATCTACTTAAGTAACTTAGGCCGAAAGAGTTAATGCAGTTTTGTTCAGTTCACTACTGAATTGCTGGATACGTGTTCCGTATGTTTTGGTTTAATTTTGTAAAAGAAGACTCTAATATGAAATGATGGATTCCAATTAACAGAGTATGAGATGTCCAAAGTCTCTTCTCTTGGACTACAGGACTGCAATAGAACTGGTCAGAACTGTAAATCTGAAGAACTCTGTTGATTTGAGGTTTCCATTACCCAAGAGTTGTGGACCAGCACTTCTCTTGACCCTCTGGCATGATAAGGCATCACAGAAATTACATACTGTCCCACCAACATGACAATAAACAACATGAGAAATGCATTTAAACTGTTCAAAAGCCAGATTAATGCTCCACTGCTAGAATGTACATAGCTCTAAACTCAAAAATGACCACATGCTTTAAGTCTCCATTTCCAGAGAAGCAGAAAACAACTTACCTCTCACCTAAGAATGAGACAAGCGACAGACTTCAACACTAAAGATAAGAGATACTACAAAATATCCATTTCTTCACCAGATTTGAGACATTAATGATTATGTATGACATAAAAGTCAATCTCAAAATACTCATTTATGTATTGGGTTTTGGTGGCTAAAGTCTTAAATTTTATTACAAACAAAAACTGTAAGAACAATATTAAAAAAATAACAACACTGAAAATACTTGATAATTTATGGCACGTAAGGCCCTGCACACTAACAGTAACATTTAATAAAAAGTAAAAGTGCTTAGTGGAGCACACTTGCCAAGATTATCTAAGATTTTCTCTTGTGGCTTCTGAGAGGAAGCGGTAACATCTGTAAATCTCTTTGCTCATTTTTTGATCTTAAGGGTCACATACAAATATTTCTAAAACTGATGCCATTTATGTGCCTTGTAGGTTGCTTGCCACAGTAACATGATAAACTGATACTGTTCTCTCTGTGAGCATTTTCTAATAAAACATGTTTCGATATTTTAAGAAGCCCAGATCTTAATATAAAATACTAAGAAAAAACTACTATCTGATTGGATTTTATTTCTTTGCACAAAAATATTTCCTCTTACTAAAAACTTGCCACAAATGGAACAGAAATGGCATTAAAAATTACTAAAAATTAATCTTTCCCCTAATATTCTCCACTATCACTGTAACAATGTTTCAGATATGCATCAAGTAAAGGCGTATACTGTTATGTGATTTCTCTATTAAATAAGGGGTATATTAATTATTGAATGGAAAAAGAATTTTTGCAAAATATTTTCAGTTGGCTAAGAATTAAAAAAGGAGACCAGCAGCAATTTTCTTTCAGCGGTTTTCATTCCATTTTCCCCAAGTATTTTTTTAGATAGTTCTGAAACTAACTTGCTGCTTGCTAGTGTTGTTCGTCCGCAGCAGCGCAGCATGATTTGCAATCTTCTGTAGGATTGTCAGGTAACTGAAGCGCAGTGACTGAATTGTTTCACCATGAGCATTTACCTACCAAAAAAACCAAACAAACCACAAAATAAATTTGCAAACAAACACTCCTGAAGAAATAAATAATGTAAGATAAATCTAAATCTTTTACAAGATTTAGTGCATTAACAATTCTAAGCAGTACTATAATTGATCCTGATGAGATGCATAGTGTATTTCTAACAAAAATGCAGCAAAGTTTTTTTCCTCAGCTTTGTGGTCTTATTGATAGAAGAGATCTTCTCAAAAACAGAAAAGCACCACAGCTATGTTCACAGTTTGCTAAACATTTCAGATAGCGTGAAATCTACAAAAATTACTATTGTAATAAAGAATTCCTTGGCAGATAAGGACTGTAACTTCACAACTGATTTAAACATAAATCAAACCAGAGCTGTTTGAATGACTTCTTACTCTACAATTGCTGTCTTCACTTTTCTCTAAAGCAGTAGTGTATGAAGTTTTGCAAACATTAAGTAAAATAATTCAAATAATTTCAGGCACTCTACAATGCAGAAGCAGCAACAGCTTCAGCTCTTTTCCTTGTTATGACTGCTGGCTGTTTTGACCAATATTCATTTTCCTCTCCCTTCTGAAGTTATAAGTTGCATGGCTAATTTTGGAATGCCACAGTTCATAAGAGTACTTAAGTATCTACAGGCCTACTTAACGACTTTTGTGAATTAATTTCAGCAGCATCTTCCTTTCTGTACAAAACACCACAAGAATCAGAAGCCTGCAGAGAACACTAGTACCCATGGGATATTAAACAGGCCGATAGAGGGATTGTTACTAAAAAATGATACAGAAGACTGAATAAGCTACATAATTTGGGAGAAAAAAACCCCCAAACAACCCACTATTTAAGAATCAAAACTGGCCAGAGAGAAATTAGGAAGAAGCAAGTATGAGACATGTGCTTCTGAATTTTAAGAAGACATTCTTAACCTGAGTCTGCGTTGAGTGATACAGACAAAATAAAGCCACACTAATCAAATGTTACTGAAGCTCAGAGACACAGAAGAAATCTATGAGCTGTTATTCATGCACAAAGTTCTGCTTGTGCTCTATGCCTACTGTCAGTTCTGCCTTCTTTGAGGAAAAGCACACACCTAGATGCACAGAAGGGTAATGTAACTGCAGTTAAAAAACAAGAAAATCCCAGACAACCTGCTAGGTCCAGGATACCTCCAATTTGTAGCTTTTGCACTGACCACCTGAGTCACATACTGAAGATCCCAGTCCAATATTCTTGCCAATATCGATTGCTTCGCAGGTGCAATTATTAATACAACAAACCCAGAATTTATTGCATAAATGACAACTGGACATGCAAAGCAGCTTTGCTATATTCCCAAAATGCCTAATCCCATCAAGATTGTGATGCAGCTACACATGTTTCTATTCAGGATTTCCCAAACGGATGTCCTACAACTGCATAGCTATTTCAATCAGCTCTTCACAAGCTGCTTGTCTCTTGATAAAACTAATTTACTACCCAAACCAGAAATACTGGGTTAAAAAATCCAAACTGTGCACATTCTTACTTTGTAACAGCAGTTCTTCCTTTTACGGCCGCTGTTGCAGCTACAGGACTCTCCTGCTCGTAACACTAAGCTTACATCCTCTGTCTCCAGCACCGCCTGGTAAACTGCTTTCTGGAATTCAGTCAGGGAACAGTATACCATCTGCCAAAGAGAGAGAACCACAAAAACACAATTGTGTGCAGCATACAACAAGAACTAAAGAGCACTGCACCACAAAAACATCAAAACTAGAAAATTACATAGAAAACAATAATATCAGTGTCAGTATCAACCTGCGACAACCTGCTGCTAGGTTTCTACAAACCTTTCAGTATGGCTTTTGTGGATGGATAGGAGGAGGAAATATTCTGCATTTATTTTTCTCAATTTTAATTAAGCATTCCCTTCTCCTTTGCCTGTTGCTTGATTTACCCTTTCTTTCCTCCTTTCAGGCACTAGCTGTTACAGGGCACAGCCACAGACAGGACAAACAGAATAATCAATGAGGAGGCAAGGATCTACAGAATGCTGTGGCCAAAACTCTTATCCCTCTTCTTAGAGACCATGGGTGGCATGTCCAGGACATCTTTAGTCTTAAACAGCAGGAGACAGAAATCCCAGGATCAGTCCTTAACCTAGGCCACCCACACAGCAGCAGCACCATACTGAGCTATGATAATACAGCAGTAACTTGAACATATACTCACACTAACAAGAGAATGAAAAGAATAAAACCTGCTTGATTTAGAAAAGCAACAGACTGATGTTTGTATTAATCTTTCCTTCAGAAGACAATTTAGATTACATTATTATATACTGAGGAAAAAGGGTAAGTACCAAATTTTTAAAACAATATCAGCTGCAAACTAATGGGTTTGCATACTGAAAAGTACAAATATGCCTAATAAGAAATTATCGGAATTCTTATTTACAGTTACAAGTATCATCGCTTTATATAATGTTTACAATACCATTAGCTGAACAGAATTACAGACCCATCAACAATCAGCTTTAAGCCTGGAGGCTCTTTTTCATTTAGTGATCAAACGTAGAGATGAAAATTAAAAGCACACCATTCTACCTCCAAAGTGTGAAGTTTCAAATTCAGAAGTCCTACATAGAATTTCAAGAGATTGACATACACTGCAACGAGTTTGCACAGAAAAAATACAAAAGTGCACATAAAATAGATGTGTAAATCACTAGTCAGCCTAGCTGAGCATTTTCATGCTTGATTAACTCCATTTCAACATGCAATCATAGTAATTATGTGAACAAAGCACACTACTGCATGTGAATTTTTTCCAGGCTTGGGATTCTTAAATTCTGAAGTCCAAAAGAAAACCATAAACTACTAAAGGGATGATGAAAGTGAAAAAAAACACAATAAAAACAAAAGAAGATATATATTCATTAGCATTGCATTTGAAATGTACAGACACTCTTACTCTGTCTTCCTTTTTTGGCAGCTGATCACTGATAAGCGCTTTGGTACGTCTCAGAAACCAGCCAGACATTTTTCTTGCTAGCTTCAGCATGGCCTTACGACCCGTTGCTAGCTCTCTTTTAGTTGCAGTGTGCCTCTGGCCATGCTCCACTGGATCAGAAAATTTCTTCTTGAAATGTAGTCTGCTACCCAAAAGTCCTGGTACAGCCCTATTAAAGAACAAAAAGGGAGAGGCTGTGTGAAGGAGTCACAGAATTTTCTTTACTTCAAGGCAGTCTATCGTTTTCCATTAACTAAAAGCATACCATAAATTGTGTCTGGCTAACAGCAAGAGATCTTAAATTATTGATCACTATAGAAATTAATAAAACTTGTGGATATAAATAGAAACATATACTACCTCCAGACATACCTTTTCTTCAGTTACTTTGATCCTCAAATTTTAGGAGTCCCCTCAGGAAAGAGTTGCCAACTCTAGAAAAACTAAAGCTCAGCAGAGCAACATGTATTTAGAACCTCTAAACTATAAGGCTGCTCCTGTTCAGGTGACTAAGCTGGAAGCTAAGCAGTCAAGTTTTTGATTATCGTTTTTCTTTAAATCAGGTTATGCAGATTTTGCAATTTACTAGGCAAAATCTTAATAAACCCAATAGGAAATTTGGTAATCCTTGGCAATATTACATACTGGAACCATGTATTAATACCAAAATAGAACAAAACACTAAGCTTACTATTAAAGTATTTTTTTCCTGGTATTTCAATTCAATGTACATTTCCTTATATTTGATGCATGTTTGCTTTGTTCCTTATCTGTAAAGCATCCCCAGTAAGCCTTCTATGTTTATGTTTATATTTATATTTATATCTGTATGATTATTTTCACCCCTTCATCTCCGTTAAAAGTTGTCCTGGACAAGACTGTTACTTTCAAATAGCTGCACTTGTGCATTTTAAAAAAACAGCAAAATTTTACTTTCAGCTTCCAAGAAAGTCAAAATGACAAGCACGTACTGGACAGAGCAAAAGCACAAGATAGTTCAAAAATGTAATGAATCTCAGTCTATTGTGTGTAGGAGAGAAAAATAAGAAAGTAACATCCTTAAAAAAGAAAAGTAAACATAAGTGAAAAAAAGAATTTTAACTTCTTCCCAAATTCCACAGAAGTCAAATAAGAGTACCTCCCATCTTACTATGTAACTGCAAAATAAGTACTGCAGACATATCCACCAGGAGCTGCTTCCAACACATCTACGGAAAAAAGCGTTTACATTCCCACAAATGGAGGGTTTTGGGGAGGACTATTGTTTATTATAATTTTTTTGACACAGAGGGCTCCAAAACATCTAGTCCTATCCCCGTTCCACTGCCTGGTTAATACATGGAACATTTAAATAATAAAACAAAAAATAGGATGTATTATTTACCAGTCCATAACACACCAAAGTTCCTTCATATTGTTCTGAAGAATGGTCCCGGTAAGGCCTATGCGAACACTGCATTTTAATGACTTCATAGTTTGAGTTATTTGAGCCTTTGGATTCTTGATTCTATGTGCTTCATCCACTATCACAGCAGACCATTCTATACTAGAGATAAACAAGAAATATAGTATGAACCTGAATTATTTCTCCTGTCAGCCCACATAAATGTACAAATTAAATTGAGCCTCACACACACCTGCAATTAGTGTAAGACACTCTTAACTTTTTTGTTTTCCTGGTTTACATAGTATTATACTACTTGGTATCTTTATATTCTGTTTAGTAAATTTAGATGCCATAGTTGAGTACATTGGCTAAACTATATAGCCAAATAAATGAACTACAACTAACTGTAGCAAATACTTTCTGTGAATCCTTCAAACTCTGGAGCAATCAATCCAGCACACTCCACTAGCACTTATTCCACTCATAAGTAAGACTTAAAAAAATTAGATAAATCTCTGAAGGTAAACTACTGAAACATGCTTAAGGGTAGATGTGCTTGATTTTTCCAACAAAACCTATCAGTGTAGCTAGAACTAGACTGGAAGCATTGCAATCTGCATGGCCTCTGACATGGCAGCATCACTCAACTTCTTTAGTTTCTCTATGATCCCAACATGGCAGAATAGTTTCAGTATTTTGTGATTTTGTAACTAGGAGGAACACATCTACAGACAGGGACTGAAAGGTATCTTGCAGCCAGTTCAAGCATTAAACTAGGAGGAAAGAAGACCACAAACACCAGACAAGAGGTACCCCAGGTACACCAGAACATAGCCAAAGGAAAGGCAACTCAGTTTGAAAATGCCAACAGCTACAGAGCAAATAAAGTAGGATTTCTAATACAATCTGCTGAGAAAAAGACCTTGATCCTAGTAAATCCATGAGGTATTTCAAATTACACTCACAGGCACAAATACACATCTTCTATCTCAAAGTTTTTAGGACTCAAGAACTTCACCAAGCTGGTGAAAAGTGAAGTAACATGGAAACTACCTTTGCAAAAAAAAATTCCAAAAGCATTTTTTCCAAAAATTCCAATTTTTCTTCTCCAAACACTGTACTGAAACAGAAATATCTTCAGCCTATCTTTTAGCTACCATTAGTTTTCAGGCAGGCAATTCTTGCATCTTTTAGAAAATACTTAATGGATGGGTTAATAACAAAAACTAGCTTTTCTCATCTTCAACACAATGAGTCATTGGATTTAAGAGTGACTACATTTCACAGAAATACTAAGTATTTGCAAAAAACAAAGCAAACTTACACAGTTAAAATTGTGTGAAGAAAAATACATTGAGATTATTACCTGTTAAATTCATCCAAATGCAGGCGAAGTATCTCGTATGTTGTAAGGGCAACTTCACATTTCCCTTGCTTGATGCGACTCAAGTCATCATCCTTTTTACTGCCATGTAAGACAGAGATCTTAAAGTACCCCCATGTGTCTAACTCATCTTTCCAGTTGTACAGCACTGAAAGAGGGGCCACGATAAGGAAGGTCTGAAAACAGAGTTGTTGTAGCATTACTGGAAAAACTAGAACATTGCACTTTCTCAATAAGGAAAAGCATAATCTTGAGATTCGTTTTACAGCTTTATAGTTAGAATGGTTTAATTTTGTCATTTCAAATAGGACAGGAGCTAAAAAAAAATTCCAAAGTAACCAGTTTTCTCAGATTACATAAAAAGTAGAAAAAAAAATACTGTAATACTTCAAAAGATACCAAAGGAGTACTACTAAGTCATATTATACTCTAACAACTCCAATAAGACATGAGATATTATGTACTTGCTTTGCTGTAGCATGTGAATTTGTGTACCATAAAATGTTTTACAGATGGCGAGAATAAAAGGATAAAGAGACTAAGCAGCTTACTCTATTTTCTTCATTTTCCAAGCCTAGTCAATACCTGACTTCAAAACAGGAAGACCTGAAAAGGGTTTAAAAATTTAAGACAGATCATACAACTCATTTAATATCATAGGATATTAAAATCAATGAGGTGGGAAGGGAACTCAGGAAGTTTCTAGTCCAACTTTCTGGTAAATGCAGAGACAACTCTCAGTTCCAACATTTTGGGCTTTCCCTACTCAGGAATGGGAACAGGCTGCCCAGGGAGATGGTAGGGGCACCATCCCTGGAGGTATTCAAAAGACAAGCTGACAAAGGGCTACAGTGGATAGGTTAGTGGTTAGGGTTTGTAGGGTGGACGGTTGGACTCTATGACCTTAGAGATCTTTTCCAACCCTGATGATTCCAAGCATTTAAGACCCTCAATGGTGGGGAGGTCCACAACCTATCTCTGTGACCTGTTTCATAACTTAGTTGTCCTCAAAGTGATATTCTTCTCTAATTCCCAGAGAATTCCTGTTCTGTTTTGGTTTTCTCTCATGAAATGCTATCCCTTTACCTGTTCTCTGCCTATCTTTCCTGAAAAGCCTGTATCCATTATTCAGAAGTACTGTCATATGAACCATTCTGCTAGTTAAATACTCAAATGTTCCCCATAAAAAAAAATGCAACAGAAAACAGAAACTGTATGGGTCCGATGAGTAAAACTAAAACAGACTTCAGGTTTCTCTCGTTCACACGCAGCTTTTTTTGCTACATTTGATTAGCTAAGCTATCAGACTTACTTCTGACACAATAGTCATTCAAGAATATATGCAAAGTCACAAAAATATTAGTAATAAATTACCAGATTTAATATATTTGCCTTAATTATTTAAATACGTTACTATTTACACATGTACTTTTTGTACTTCAGAAACATAATCACAAAAAACTAAAGGCTTTTCTATGCACAAAAGTCTCACCTAGATACTTCACTATGTTTTGTGTTAGTGCCGATCAACAGTTACACAGTAACAGCTAGATAACACACTCTGGCAATCTGGCAAACCAAAAACTTTCCTATCACTATCAGGAAAACCATGAAACTCTAATCTACTCAGGTTTCTGATACTGAAAATGAATACATAAAGTCCTTACACAACCAAACAAAAGAAATCAAAGTACTGCCTTTTACCAAAATCCTTCAGCTTTTATCATTAGAGCTGTACCTTCTTGGGGTTATATTTTGGTTCTTTTTTCATAGTCCTCAGTAAAAATTCCGGCATATTGTTTTCAATATCTTCACGTGTTCCCTTTTTGTGCAACACCGCAGCCAAAAATGAAATGACCTTCAAAAAGAGAAAAACTCTCAGCAGTTATATTTAAAAATGCAAACAAAAAGTTAATTAGTTCCACTGAAAATAAATATTTAGGACAAAATCCTGGATGGAATTCAGAAAGGGGGACTGGGGTGTCTGTTTGGGTTTGGGTTGTTTTTTTTACATCAATCTGTTTTTAAAATGGAAAACTCCTTCCCTTGGAGCGTCCCAAATTCATTATAAGACAATTGCTCCATTTTACTTTTTCAAACTCTGAGAGAAGTACCAAAAGATATTATGGGAAGATAGATATTATGAATGATCCAGCAAAAACTAGAGTCTTGCCTTGCAGATTTCCTCCATTTTCACATGGACACTGGAATCTTGAATGAGAAAACAGAAGGGATATTTGCTAACTATACTCCTAACACTACTTATGCAAAATCATGAAGATATTTGACCTAGAAGCCAAATTTTTACTAATATGTTGCCTTCTGTACGTTCAGTTCCTGTTGTTAACTATGTTCTCATCGCTGCCTCATCTTTGATTATGAAGACACTCTAATACACCAGGGAAGGAAAAAATACTACAACAGAGCCTATTCCAAGCTGCTCCCATGGTAATCTAAAACGGGAAGAAGGTACAGAGGTATCCGGCCATAGCATTCAAATCTGTAAAACCCACTTGGTATCTATGGGGCTAAGCAGTAGCAAGACCCATATGCATGAGAGAAGTGCCTTTCTTTTGATAATTAACAGGCCCCTGTTACTCCAAGCAGCCAGCTCCAGATGCTTCCTTTTGCTGCTGCTACACAGCGGCTCACATCAGGGTGAGTAAAGGCAGATGAACAGAAGACAGAGGACATTGACTTCATATGGGGCTGCAGAGTGGGGAAGACACATAGAAGAAAAGAAAAACAACCATTTAAAACATAATATTTCATATAAACAGGGGTAGGAACTGCAAGTTTGCAATTTGTTTGACCTGAATATGTATTTTTTTAATCCTAATTAGAATAAAGTTCAGCTGAACATAAAATCCCACAGTGTCTTCCAGATCGTCCATTTTTGTAGGAATTAAGCATCGTAAATTTTTAATACCAGCAATTCTGCTGAGAAACCTTTGGCTCTTCCAGACAAAGCACGAAGCAACCTAAAGGTCTTTAACAGGAAACTTTAACTTACTGAAATCATGTTAAGGAACAATATTATTCTACTTCAGCATGAAATGAAAGAGACATATAGTAAGGCCATTTTAGTAAATATCAGATCAAAAGAACAAAGAATATTCATGTGACACAAACAAACAAAAAAAGGCAACACACACAACACTCTTCAAACCTTTCTGCAAACTTTACACTGTGATTAAAAGAAATAATTATCAGATGTGAATTTGACAGAATACAATAAGTGATAAAGGTGACCAGGTCGTTATGGAATCAGTTCTAGGACTGCAGGTCTGAGCAGAAACAAACTTTCATAACTATGGAGTTCTTAAACAGCCATTGACAAGAAGCATGGCTAAACTTAAGTAAAAGCTAAGATACACGTATGAAATTTACTTTTAATACACATCTATTAGCAGATCACAAGCAGTGGATCTCAAACCCATGATACAGTTCTAAATGTTCTATCCAGAACGGTTTTGCCAGTTTTGTTTATCCACTCCTCATGCCAAGTTTGCTGCAGAACAATACTTCCTTGCACTGATGGATGTCTGTTGACATTCTCTAAGGAGGGCAACAGACACTACAGCGAGACTTTGTCTATGAAGGAATGGGGTTGCATTTGACATATGGAGAGAGAAAAGGAGGGGGGAGGGGGGAAGAAAGACTGACCCCATAAAATTTAAGCTGCTAACTTAAAATCAGACAGGCTGAACAGAATTTTCAAACATAAAAACACTCTAATTTCAGTAAAATAAATAAAACATTTGGGCCACACCGATTCAAAGCATAGTGGAAAAATACTTCATCCCTTCACCCAACTTGCATGTCTACAAAAGTGATGAAAATAACATGGAACATCTAAGCACTTTTTCCAGAAATGGGAGCACGTGTATTTGCTCCTTGTCATTCCCATTATAGTCAAGCTATTGGTTTCCATGAAAAAAAGGAAAAAGACATTTTAAAAGCTACAATCAGATAAGAGCTGTAAATAGTTATAGCATATCCAATACAAATTTCTTTCATGATGCACAAGTAGCAATCCTCAAACATTAACACCGATATTTTAACTACCATAACTGCCTCTGCTTACACTAAAATGGGCCACATCCCTGTTTTGTGGCCTGTCAGAAGTGCATCTTAAAAACAACAATCACTCAGCTCTAAGTGCTGCCCCATGTCTTGCTTTATCCAACTCCTTTATATAAACAGAAGGTTAAGCTTCAGTAAGGTAGCTTTTCTTAAATACATTCTTTTTTAAAAAGACTTACATCTCACAGAAAAAGAATGTCAAAAGAATCATCTATTATCTCAGTGTAACAAATAAAAATAATACCTGTACTGTCTTCCCAAGGCCCATATCATCTCCAAGAATGCACCCCCTTTTATTAGCGTAGTGTCCATACAGAAATTGGGCTCCTTCTCTTTGATAATCACGCAGGTATCTGTTAATTGTATATGGGATAAAATCGCCATTGTCTGATAATTTAAAAGCAACTCCAAGAGCTGGAAGATTTTGGTCTGGAAAATAAGGCTTTTCCAAATCACCATCATGAAACACTGAGCTTTTCCAGGGTCCTCTGCTGGCTTTGACTCTACAAAGTTTAGTTATTAGTATTTTCCTTTCTTCAGAATCCAAGAATGATACAACAGCAAATGATTTTCCATTCTTGTCCTGTTCAATTGAGATTATTGTTCCTTCACGAAGTTTCCCATTTTCAAGACAATGGGCAAGGCATTTGTCCCCAGTACGCCAATTATCTATAAAAATACAAACACACAGAGTGATAAACTGGTCAAATGTATTAAGTATTTCATTCTGCCACACTAATAAAACACTGGATATAAATTTCACAAAATACATAACAGCTAATACTAAGATTTTACTGAAGGTACCACTAGAATTAGGATCCTGAAATACTGTTTAGAACCAAAACCTGATGTAGGTACTTAATCATAATTTGAAGTGCTACTATTTTATAATTATCTTAAAGTCTATAGGAAAAAAACTCACCTCAAATCCATATTCTGACACATTAAGTTTTTCCACAGTGGCTTCACACAAGTAAAGACAAATACACAGGTGCCTGCAGGTTTAGTACCTAGTTAGCATACCTTGTGAATTGGTCATAAAGGTCTTCTGTATTAGGTACACTTGTGATCTATGCAAGTCTGATATTGGAGTGTCAGTAAATGGTTTTACAAATATAATTGGAAAACATGACCTTCCCCCTAACAAAGTCTAAAACAGGTAAAAACCCCTAAGTCTGGAAACAACAGAGGTGCATTTTAAGAACACTTAATAGCCTACCATTTGCCTGTATTGTAAATCGAAGTGTCTACCTAATCAATAAGCATACCTCTGCAGTCTGGAACTGCTAAAATCTGTTCCTCCATGTGATCTCTCTATGGCCTTAATAGGGCTTATCAAACATTAGCAACAGAGATAACTGAATTGCTTCATTTTCAACTACCTCAATTTTACATTTCACACACAGTGATGATTTTTAAATGGTGTGTATGCTGCCAACAGGGAAGAGTGGCAGAGTATCACAGTCCAAATACTCCACATAGAAATGACAAGGAAAACCCAAAATATCTCTATGAGAAAAAAGAAAGCCTTCACTCTTCACTGTAATAAGAGAAAGACCTAGTTAATAGCAGTTCCACTCCAAGTTTTCCAAATTCAATTGAGGAAGCATTGGCCTTTTGTATTTGTGGAAAAAATTTCCATCCTCTCCCTGCTAAGCCATACCAAAACAGAGAGGAACATCTATTACTCATTTCAGAACTTTCATAATTTCTTATGTATTTGTTAGAAGTTCTGCTACTTGTGACAAAGTAATTAGCAGCAGAGTCACCTAGGGCTTTTATGGGAAGTAGTACAAGAAAAAGTCTCGCATCAGAGCAAGTATTCATACTTTGTAACTATGATCAGAGGTGGTACAACTTCCTGGGTGTGTCAACCCAATTATTCTTCATAAGTAAGGAAAAGAGGAAGTTGTGAATGCAAGTAACACCACTTTCCTCCATTTTTATGGGTAGTGTAAAAAAAAAAAATGTGGGCTCTTCCTACTAAAAGAAAATGGGCTCTTCCTACTAGTTCCTGAGATTCCAGAAGTGTACACTGACAGGATTACTCTCTGCAGCACATTAGTTAGATAAGTGGTAATTATATTATGCTTGGTTTTTTGGTTTTTGGTTTTTTTAATTACTTAAACTACATACCCATAAATTAATACAAAAACACTCATGTAACCCACTATTTTGTAACCAGCAGTGGCCAGAAGTTGACATCTACAGTGAACAATAAAAAGAGCACAAGCATACAGAATACCTCTCTTAAATTCTTTATCCTTGAAATCTTAGCAACAGAGATTTCACGGGACAGGCGTAGTTTGCCTGTTTAGTGAACTCCAGTAGACTTCTCTCTTTAAAGTAGCCCCATTCCGTCTTCAACACATACATATTTCTTCCGTTCAGTGTCCTCTAACTATGAGGTCTTTTCTCTTACAAGGTTTTGCTTGCTATGAACTCAAGATCCCAAAATCTAAACTTATGGCCCACCAGTTCTTATACCAAGAAGATCATAACCACGGCCTCTCCATTAGACTAATCATTTTGCAGATCTTTCATTAGGGCCATCCATCATCCTTGATACATTCAAACCCACAGCCTGTGAGATGCACATAAGCTGCTCCATACTTTCAGCCTTTTCTGCTGACCTTCAAGACTTGAAGTTCACATGTATCTTTGAGACAAGGGATGAAGTACAGACATCATATTCAAGAAATTATACATAACACAAGTTCAAGGCATTTGTACTGCCTCTCATACATGCTCAAGTCTGTGCAAAAAAATGTGCATAGGAACTCCCAGTAGCACAAGTCTTCAAGCCACTTCTAGAAATCAAGAAGACTTAAACAAAAGTAGCTACATACAGCACACTTAAATATGCAAAACAAAGCTTGAAATGAGACAGCATTTTCATAATCACTTGCTTTTAGTCATACCTGACATTAAAGAAGCACTGAACTGTCATGGCTGGAAAATACCCTTAAGACCACCAAATTCAACTGTTTGCCCAGAAAAAAAACCACCATGCCCACTAAAACATGTCCTGAAGTGTCACATCTACACAGTTTTTTAATACCTCCAGAGATGGTGACCCCACTACCTCCTTCAGTCCCTGACTAATCATTCAGCAAAGAAATTCCTCCTACTATCTAGTCTAAACCTCCTCTGGCACAACTTCAGTTCATTTCCTCTAATTCTGTCATAATTTACTTAAGGGAAGAGGCCAACCCTCACCTCCCCACAACCTCCTTTCAGGTAGCTGTAGAAAGCAATGAGGTTTTCTCTAAGCCTCCTCAACTAAACAATCCCAAATCCCTCAGCCATTCCTCATAGGGCTTGCTCTCCAGACCCTTCATCACCCTGCTTGCCCTTCTCTGGACACACTCCAGTACCTCAATGTCCTTCTGGTAGTGAGGGGCCCAAACCTGAACACAGTACTCAAGGTGAGGCCTCAAGACTGATGAGTACAGGGGCACAACCACTTCCCTTCTGATGTCCACACTATTTCTGATACAATCCAGGATGCTGTTGGCCTTCGTGGCCACCTGAGCACATTGCTGGCTCATATTCAGCAGGGTGTTGACTAACAACCCCCGAGTAGCTTTCCAGCCACTCCTCCCCTAGTCTGTAGCATTGCCTGGGGTTGCTGTGACTGAAATGTGGGACCCAGAACTTGACCTTGTTAAACCTCATACAATTGACCTCATCCATCCAACCTGTCCAGATCTCTCTGCAGAGCCTTCCTATCCTCAAGCAAATCAGCACTCCCACCCAACATGATGTCATCTGCAAACCTGATGAGGAAGTACTCAATCCCCTCATCTAGATTACTGATGACAACATTGTACAAGACTGGCCTAAAAACTGAGACCTGGGGAACACCACTGGTGACTGGTCACTAATTGGATTAACACCATTCACTCTCTGGGCCAGGCTATCCAGCCAGTTTTTAATACAGTGAAGAGTACACCTGTCTATGCCATAAGCCACCAGCTTCTCTAGGAGAATGCTGTGGGAGATGGTGTCAGAGGCTTTACTAAATGTCTACAGCCTTTCCTTCGTCCACTAGGTCACTTGGTCACTGAAAGTGATCAGGTTGATCAAGCAGGATCTGCCTTTAATGAACCCACACTGGCTGGCCCTTATCAGCTGGTTATCCTGCACCTGCCAGGTGAGACCACTCAACATGAACAGCTTCATAATTTTTCCATGCACCTGGATCAGGCTGACAGGTGTGTAATTCTCTAGATCCTCCTTCCAGCCCTTCTTATAGATAGGGATCACACTGGCAAGCCTCCAGTCATTTGGGGCCTCCCCTATTAACCAAGATTGCTGAAAAATGGTAGAGAGCACTTTGGGGAGCTCCTCTGCCACTGCAGTCAGTACTTGTGGGTGGATCCCATCTGGCCCCATAGACTTCTGAGTGCCCAGGTGGCATAGAAGGTCAAAGATTAGTTAGAAACTTCTCAAATTAAGCCTATGATTGAAGATGACAGTGTCATTTCTTGTAACTAAGCATTTACTTGAGCTTAATGAGTTGCATATGACTTGACAGAATTAGGGTTCCAGGTGCAAACTGGAATAAATCACATTGGACAACAGTTGCAGTACTACCAACCTGTCACCATAGTGAGAAAAAAAGAATTGAATGAAAAAAAAAAAACAACACAAAACCAAAAAAACCCCACAATTCCCCCCAGAAGAAAAAAACAACCAAAAAAAAAAAACCAAAAGAGAAGCAAATTAAAGACACCATTACTATAAAATAACAGAAAAGATTACTGTACAAGCCAAGCAAAGAACTGCTCTTTGAACTGGCCTAATTCACTAACTTCTTGGGTTCTGAACCACAACAGCAATTCATGTAGCATACTATCTTTAAAAATGAAGGAAAATTTCTGGTGTGACTCCCTAGCATGGCCACAGTAAACTAAATGAAGAAACCTGGTACTTAAGATGCCTACCTACACTTAACCCTTTGTGACAGTTGAATAAATGTGCCATTATATACACTGAGTGTATATGATACTGCTAACATCCCAGTGTCACATACTAGCTCATTTCAACTATTTTTCTACACAAGAAAAAGTACCATGAGTGTTTTTTAACTGAGGTTTGACCACTTAAGAGTGCAATGGGATTTTTATGCTACAGTAAGTGACTCCTAAAAGCAATATTCAACCACTTCCCTTGCTAAACTAAAAAGATTAACCAGGGCTAAAAGCCCTAAAATGTTTTCTTCCATGATGTTTTGAGTACACTTACACGTTTTCCCAAGAAACAATTTCAAACCTTTCTGATAAGCAGAGCCGATTTTAAAGAGTTTTCCCACTGAGCATTTCTAAAGCATACCACCACTACCTCTTGCATTCAAGCGCCTCAGCCTGGATGTTAGGCGAGGCCCCTCAGCAGAGGCACAAGGCACTGCTAGCGAGCTCCCTCCGTGGATTAACAACCACCTCGTACCTTCTGCAGGTGCTCTTATTTTCCACCTGGGCAACTGGGAATAAACGACAAGCGTCTGAACATCGCCCCGCAAAGATATACGGAAGGTGCTTACCTGGGGCATCATCACACATTTTAACTTTTGGCCGTGCCAAGCCCAGCTGAACCCAGGGGCGGAGGCACCTTGGGGACCAGAAGCCAGCCGGGCCCGCCGCTCTGGGGACCTACTGCTAGAGGAGACCGGCACAGCCGGGCCTACCGCCCGCATTCCCTGGAAGCCACACGCTCCGGGGGGCAAGGCACGGCGGGGAAAGGCGGTGAGGGGACAGGCGGTGAGCGCCGAGCTGGCACCCGGCAGGCTGCTCACAGCGTGCTGCGGAGGGAAACCGCCGCTTGCCCCGCCATCTCCGCAACAAGAACGGGGGGCCTGGCGCCCCCTCCCCGCCGCCTCCGCCCTTCGCCAGGACGACCCCCGCTGCTGCAGGGTGTGGGCAGGAGCCGTGCCCGGGGACACGGGCGTGGGAGCCCCTTCCCCAGCGCACTTCCTCGCCGCGGCAACCGCGGCCGCTGCGCCTCGGCGGGTGAGATGGCTGAGGAGACGGGAGCGGTATCGCGAGAAGAGCGTGACGGCGATCACAAAGGAGCCGGCGGGTCGGTGGGAGGAGCGGGAAGTATCGCGAGAACCGGGCGGCAAGGGGCAGAACGCTGGGGGCTGGCGGCGGAGAAGGGCCTTGAGCAAGGCGGGGAGGGGGAAGGGGCGTGGAGCGTGTCCGGGTGTGGAGCGTGGGGCGTGTCCGGGTGTGGAGCGTGGGGCGTGTCCGCGTGTGGGGGAAGGTGTCCCGGGTAGCCGGTGGTCCTGGCGCTCGGCTCTGGAAGATGTCTGTTCTGAAGGCGGCCGTAGGTGCTGGTGGCGGTGCAAGTTTCTGTAGAGGGTGTGAGCCGCGCGGCTGCGTGTGGCGCAGCAAACAAAGCGACTGCGGTTTGGGATCGGAACGGCGGAGGTGGAGCGTGGGTGGTGTTTGTCCGCCTGTGGTGCCGAACGGATGCGGCCCTGGGTCCGGATGTGTCCCTGAATCCTCGCTGAAGCTGGAAAGGCGACAGAAATAACTGCCCGTACTGTAATGGGTTTCCTCCACCTGTGGCCCTTGTTTGTAGCAAAATCGGTAGACAAGGGGGGGAAAAAAAAGGATCTAAAGTAATTTTCTAAGGAAAGGTGCTGGTAGCAGGGAGAAGAGCTGGTGCAATGGAAGGTGCAACTGGAACTCTGGCAGGCTGGAGCAGCCTTGCAGCTGGTGTAGAAGGGTTGGGGTGAGGTGACGGGAGCATGGTAAAATCCAGGCATGCAGCAAGATGGAACAGTTGGAGAAAAGGTGAGAGAGAGGCCCATGTTCTACCTCTGCCCATTGTTAGACAAGTGTAACTGAATGCAGTAATGCCATGCAAAGTACAGACTCAGTCAGTAACAGTCATTTTATTGTTGCTGAAAAAATGCAGCCCCACCAGGAAATATGTCCAGATGGCATTTTATCTCAGTAGCAATTTCTTAAAAGTGCTACATGAAGAGCATGAGTTCCCAGGTCCTTGCTATTACTTTGACAGAGTACTTAAATGTGTATTCAGTCTAGGTAGTTTTCACTTACTAGAATTAAGAGTGTAAATATCATACAAGATAACATTTTTAAAGGAGCTTTGCTGTATTGATGCAGGAGACATAAATTTGGGATAAATCCATTATTCGTAATTATCTGGTAACTTCTATCATTGTAATGACAAGGGATTAAGCATTAGAGAATAAACATGATCCTTTTGGCATGTCCAGTTAAATGGCATGCAATGAAGATAGATAGTCAGACTAGCTAAAAATCCTTTCTACACTTTAAGGATGTTTTATGCTGGTGGTAAAATCTCAGTAGCTTAGCTGGAAACAGGATTGCACCTGAAAATCCCCTGGAAGTCACTATGTTGGGTCCCCATTGCAGTGAGGTACTTGCTTGCTCTTCCCTTAAGATTACAAGAACTTCTTGTATTTTTACTACACTGTGAAAAAAAAAAAACACCAAAAAAAACAAAACAACCAAAAAATTAGGAAACAAGCTGGCCCTCTGAGATTAGGGCCTGGTCCATAAAGAAAATGTTTTCAGAGACCATGTGTTTTGTTACATATCTTTGAAATTTTTTTGAGTATAGAAGTCCCATTTTCAGGAAATTTAAATTTAAATATGAAAAATTAAACTCTGCTCACATTTGACTTGGTTTAAATTCTGTAACAGAAGTGTTAGGTTCAGATAACAACCAAAATTAGTAAGATAATGGTGATAAGCACTTTTAAAATATGTACTGAAAGCATTTCACATGTAATGTTGTGGCCTTCCTCTTCACTCTTCTTTGACAGAGGGGGGAGATAAGTTTACAGATGTGTATCTAAAATGGCAGCTTATGTTTACAGCATCCTCCACATCAGTGTGTTTGAAAAGCCTTCAACACTGTCCCGCACAACATCCTGGTCTCCAAGCTGGTAAAATGTGGATCTGATGGATGGACCACTCAGTGGATTAAGAGCTGGCTGGGTGGCTGCACCCAAAGAGCAGCTGTCAGTGGGTCCAGTTGAGGCCAGTGACAAGTGGAGTCCCTCAAGGATCAGTGTTGGGATCTATCTTGTTTAACATCTTTGTTGGCGACATGGACAGTGGCACTGAGTGCACCCTCAGCAAATTCACTGATGACCCCAAGCTGTGTGGTGTGGCTGACGCACTGGAGGGAAGGGATGCCATCCAGAGGGACCTTGACAGGCTGGAGAGGTGGGCCCATGCCAACCTCATGAAGTTCAGCAAGGCCAAGTGCAAGGTCGAGGCAATCCCAAGCACTGAATAGGCTGAGCCGTGAGTGACTTGAGAGCAGCCCTGAGGAAAAGGACTTGGGGGTGCTGGTGGATGAGAAGTTCAACATGAGCCATCAGTGTTCACTTGGAGCCCAGAAAGCCAACCAGATTCTTGGCTGCATCAAGAGAAGCACGGCCAGCAGGTCCAGGGAAGTGGTTCTCCCCCTCTACTCTGCTCTCCTGAGACCCCACCTGGAGTATTGCATCCAGGTCTGGAGCCCCTTTCACAGGAGGGACATGGATGTTCTGGAGCATGTCCAGGGAAGGGCCATGAGGATGATCAGAGGGCTGGAGCACCTCTCCTATGAAGCCAGACTGAGAGAGTTGGGGTTATTCAGTCTGGAGAGGAGAAAGCTCTGAGGAGACTTTGTTGTAGCCTTCCAGTATCTGAAGGGGGCCTGCAAGAAAGCTGGTGGGGGACTATTTAGGATGTAGGTAGTGATAGGGCTAAGGGGAATCAATTCAAATGAGAGTAAGGTAGATCTAGATTAGGTTTTAGGAAGAGGTTCTTCCCATGAGGGCGGTGAAACATTGGAACCCAGGTTACCCAGAGAGGTCATGGAAACCCCATCTCTGGAAGTTTTTAAGGCCAGGCTGGGCAGGGCTCTGAGCAACCTGGTCAGAGCAAACCCCCTCTCATCTGAGCAAGCCCCATGGCAAGGGGGTTGGAACTAGATGATCATAAAGGTCCCTTCCAACCCTGAAAATTCTATGATTCTATGGAAAAAAAAAGCAAGCTAATGATTCTCAAATGCACTGAGCATTCACAAGTCTAACTGGAACTCAAAGAAAGTACAGACACCTACAATTTTTGCAAATGCAAGTCATTTAATTATGTACTAGAAGAAACAAGAGGTGGTTCAGTTGCATAGTATTAAGTGTGGAAGCCTTAAAAGTGCTACAAGAGGAACTCAGTAATATGATGTGCGCTGAATTAACATTTTAGAAAGCTTTTTGTTTCTCCAGCAGTTTATTTCCTGTAGTATTTTACAAATAACCCACTAATCATATTCAAGAAGCTCTCAAGAGTTCTTTGAGGAAATCAGACCAGCAATGCTCTGAAGTGTGCATACACTTATGCACATGCCACAGGGTTCAGCGCAGGGACATTTGTGTGCTGCTGTGGGGCTAGACTCTTTGGGATCACAGAGACATGGCAGGAAAGCTCGTGTGACTGGAGAGCTGCTGTGGATAGATGTGGGCCAGGGCACTGGGGAGCAGAATTGGTGTTTCATGTGGGAGCAGCAGGGATACGTGGAGCTTTGCCTGGTCTTCAGCAGTCATGAGATAGTGGATTCCAGGATCCTGAGGTAGGGGACAAGACACATATGCAGATCATAACCCTAGACTTCAGGATATCAGTTGGCTCCTCATCCATTCCCAGGCAGAGCTCTGTGCACTCCAGCTGGTCATTGACATAGAGAGCGACACCCCTTCTTTGTCTCCTCTACTTGTCCTTCCTAAAGAGGCTGCATCCTCCAATTCCAGCATTCCAGGCATAGGGACCATCCCACCACGTCTCTGTGATGACAATAAGATCATAGACCTGCAGCCAGGTCTATCTCTAACTCCTGTTTGTTTATTCCCCATGCTACATGCATATATTTCCAATTTCATCTTCCAGTTATTCTCAATGACCTGTAAGATCTTCGGGTCATTCTTCTCTTTTATGTTGTCATTTGTAAAGGAAAAGCTTAAAAATGCTAACTAAGGACATCTGGCAATGCTGCACAACAGCTGCACATGCGCACAACACATAAAAAATAGATAACACCTTGAGAGTATAACTCAATAAATCAGATATCCCTTGTATTGTTAACTTCTCAGAAAGAGTCTAGCCAGTCCTAAATCTTACAAACTTTTAGAAGCTAAGGTAATATAACTCCTACAGCCTACTGCAAAATTGTCCTCCAAAAGTTTGTCTGCCAGATGATGTGTTACTCCGCTTGAATAAACCTGAGACTTATTCCACAAGTGTTACAAAGTATTGATTCATTTCCTTCCAGTGTCTGGCTAAAGAGTGACTTGAGGAAAATGTAAAGTTTTGTCCTTAAATAAATATTGTGTATAAATGGGTCATGTCAGCAACACTCAGATTTCATGATTGCCTGGAGTGGGAGCTGGGTAATGAGGCTTGTAATCTGCATTGGATTTGTAGCAGATATTTGTGTAGAGCAGTTTTGAATGTTTCAGAAAAATATGTGAACATTTGAAAGACTTGTGGACCAGTCTCAGTAATGCCCTGAGTGTGGTTAAACCAAATCAGCATAATTGTTCTTCGGAGGATCTTTTATTATGTGTTACACATTTCACTCTACAAATAAAAGTTATTTCAGAAATGGAACAGAGCTTACCAGTAGGAGTAGTAGTAATAGATATAGTTTATAGAGATTATAGTTGAGTTTAGTTCCCATAATCCCTTTTTTCCTTGAGGAAAAAATAAAGAAGATTTGCTTCCTCAGGTTTGATTTCACATTTTTGATTGACAGCAAAGCATCAAGGGAAGAATTTAAAAGTACTACACACACACAGAAAGATGGGGGGGTTAGGGAGGGAAAGGCTAAAACTGGGAAGATACAGGTATGGGTTTTTTCTTTCTTTTTTTTTTTTTTTTTGGAGGAGTAACATGGGACTCTGTCTTCAAGAGGTAAGACAGTCATGATTTAAAGCCTCCTAAGGAGGAGAGATGCAAGAATACTGGGACATGCAGCTTTCATGTCTAAAATCACAAAACCTGAAATACACAACCCTTGTAGAGAGCCATATAACTTTATCATCAGGTCCAGTCTTGCCAAAACATCTCTGACCAAATGAAACTGTTGGGTCATCTTGGAAATGTGATGCCAGCTGATTAACTCCCAGGAAGCATACACACTCACACTCTCACCAAAAGGTATATTACGGTACAATTCTGTAGCTGTGTTAAAAAGATAGGTCTTCTTTTTAAACAAAAAAATTCCTATTCCAGTATCATGAGTAGAATGCAGTGCATTAGAGAATTATTTCCTCTATTATTTCTTTGCATTATCTATACAACACTTACAGCAAAACAGGGTAGCTTGATGAAGTGGCAGGTTTTAGGAGAATGTTATAGCTGCGTACAAATATGTTAAAGATGTAAGCTGAAGCTAGACAATCTATACTGGGGGGCTGTCAAACAATTCACCAGTCAGTTCCCTTAAAGCATGTAAGAATTATGCATGTTAAATGTGGAAGGCAGGGATTTTTTTGTTCCTGGGGGATTTTACTCCAACTCTGAAGTCAGTTAACTTCTGTTACTGGGACTATCAGACTTCCATTGGTGCCAGAAACCACAAACGTCTGGGACCAGTATGTCAGAGATTATTTCTGCTGAGTCAGCTCTCAGTATAACAAATACCTTAAACCAGTAAGTGAAGCACAGAGACATTCTATAACACAATGGGAACTGCACTGCAAGAAATTCTGAGCCCCTACCCAATGTTCATTTTTATGTTAATATATATATATATAAAATATTTAGAATAAAATAGAAGAAATACCATTATATGATTTCTAAGGTATCAAAGAAATTATTAAACCTGGTAAAGTTACAACTTAATTTCATTTAAAGGAATCATCAGAAATATATTGGGTATTGAATGAAAAAAGTAAGTTGCTATTATTGAGTTAATATCACAATTTTTGTAAGTTATGTGATGATTTTAATAGGTAGCACCCTCAGTTTATTTAAAACCAGCCATCTTTCAATTTGTACACATACACTTACATGTAATGCTGTACTGCTGGCCACCAAACATACTAAAACTCATTCCTAGTCTATAATTAAGGCTTTCAAATGCAGGTATCAACAGTTAAAACTTAATAAGGCTGCAGAATAGTAAACCTGATTTATGTGCCATCACAGCTAAGCTTTACTATCCAAATCAAACATGTGTTCCTTCCTCAGTTGTAAGCAAAGCATCAGTTACTTCGAACAGCACTGTTCTCTGATTTTCTCTGATTTACCTTATCTATTCTAAATTCAGAATTGATACCAGATTTTTTTCAAAGTGTAGCACATGGACTAAGTTTTTATAAACCACAGAAAGGAACAATATTGCCTAAAAAGGAATTACTAACACCAAACCAAGTTGTAGGTGTAATTAAAAGAGGGGAAAAAATCGGAAAAAGTGTTCCCAAGAACATTCTTATCACAACCATCCACTCATATTGTGTGTGTCTCCTTTTTTCTTAAGGTATTAAACTTGTTACTTGTACCCAGCTCTATGTGTGTAATTTAGAGGGAATAAGTCTATATTAAGACACGTGCTGCTGTTATGATTTCATTTTTACCATATAACTACTACAATTACTACAGCCATAAAAATAAATGGGGTAGCAACAGCAGCCACCATAGGAAGTAAGGCAGAGGAGACATCTTCTAACCCAAATTGTTGTCCTAAGGTGCTGTGTCTTCTGTTTGGTATTCATAGCATTTGCATTCATGTGCATTGGTGTAATGTTTTCTAAGAATACTTAAGTCAAAATACAGAAAGATTTTAAAATCTGTGAGTATATAACTCTATTAATTCATTCTTGTATGCATATGAAATTAATATAGTTATTACAGAATACCATAATCAAGCCAGTTTTCTGCAGAATCTGGGGTGTTTATTTATAACAGAATATTTTTATAGATACAGAGAATATAAAAAATGAAGTGCTTAAAATTTTGCTTAAGGTACACTTTCTGATCAGTACCATGCCATCACAACAAAAACAGTTAAATTTTTTTTAGATGAGTGGACTTAAGCCTTAGCGTAAGCGATTTTCTAAAACAGAGTACTTAGTGTTAGGGCAAATGAGAGCCTAGGTTATTATGTCTTCTCAGAAAAAAGGCAGAGGAACTTCTTTGTACCTTGTTTCTAAAAAGCCATGTAATAGTGATTCCTTTAAAAAAAATAGAGGGGGACTGGGGAGGAAAGGCTACTACAAATTCTTGAGAGGTAAGAGGTTGTTTTGACAGTGTCATTATACAGATTTATGGATGTATCATGCAGCTTCACTCAAGATCTAATTCTCAACCACCGCAAAGGCTTGAGGACTAGTGATTGCTGGAATCCTCCATGGATTACCCCTGATCCTTAGGGACGATCCTTAGGGACATGAGAGCAATTGCAACTTAACTTCCAAATACATTTATGTAAACTGTGTGTCCTGCTTCAGAAAGCATAATTCGCTACATGCACATATAAACAGAATCTTTAAATATGCAACAGATGTTCTATTTTCTTGAAAAGCTCTTGAATTCATTGACAGGCCTTTGGCTAAACTGATGAATTAATTTGTTTGGGGAGGATTTCAAAAATCTTCTAATAATTCTTATCCTTACACATCTTGACTTCATTTCTGAGATCTGTGGCATGTGTTTTAAATATTTTAACCTTTACTACTTTAATCAGGTAACATTTATTTCAGGGATGGATGATGATCGGTCATTGAAAGATAGAGTGGACTAGGAAATAAAATCCAATTTGTCAGTTAAACAAACCACATTTGAAACAAGAAGAAATCAGTCATATTACTGGATCACTGAAATGCTAAACAGTTTTGATGTCACCCCTTTCAAGAATACATAGTGCTGGATTGCTAAGTATTGCTGGTTGTAGTGCTGGCATGCAGAAACCACAGTTACCATGCTTACATACAACAGATTTCTTGGGGTGGTTGGAATGCAAGCCTTTACCTCTATATTGGGATTTAGTTCTGTAATTTTAGACTTTTTTTTTTTTTTAATACAAAGAGGCTAAGTATCAAACAGCAAGGAAATCAGTCTGAAAATGAAATTTTGTCTAAGCTGTTTGATTTGGAGAGGTCCCTGTGTTAATGCCTCTGATGCTATATACTAAATGATATCAAATAATTCAGGGTTTTAATAATGACATATATATTTGATGGAGTGCAATAAAATATCCAGCTAAAACTGCATATTTTTTTTTTGTCAGACAACTGGCATGCCAGCCACCCACTCAATAAACCTTCATGTATTTTTTTATTAAATGGGACATTCACAGGTCCAAAAGTCTACAGCCTATAATATGTAAGGATATATTACATTTATAAAGATTTAATTTCTGATTAAAAACTTAAATAACACAGTCTCATCCATGACATTTGCTCATAAATCTAGGTTTACCTAGATTTAGAAGAGTCTGAGTAAATCTGTGCTACATCCTAATTAGAGAAGCTGACATCCATTCTGTAGGGTATGATTCTGTCTTGGGATTTTCTGATGGATGTTCTAAATTAACTCTGCTTCATCAGTCAAAATTATGGACTTTAGAAAGGGTTGCAGGGTTAGACAGTACATAAAAAAACCCTAGAACTGCCCATCTGATTTCAGCCTTCTGAAATAAACAACTTTAGTTAAAAATCCATCTAGGTAGTTTATATTTGTTTGAGAGAGATCTGCAATTAAAGTTTCATAATCTTGGCCGGTCATGTATATACATTGCTTCTTATATCTCTAACATGTAAATGCTGTTGTTAATGAAGTGGAACTACTTTGCATTCATGAAAAAATAGTTGAAAAATGAAAATTCTCTTTACCATCTTTTTTTTCTTTTTCCTTTTTTTTCCTTTTTTTTTTTTTTTTTTTTTTTTATTTTCCAAGCTACTCTGGAAACAAGAGACTTAGTAAGGCATGTTTTCCCCCTTCATTTGTTAATCAGATTCTTTCCTGACAGTTCCTCCATGTAATGTAATGTAATTATAACAGAGATTTTTAAAACTTGACCTGATAGAGTCCTGAACAATTTATTCTAACTAGAAATTAGGCATTCTTTCAGGAACAGGTTGGAATATGAGCACACAGAACCTCTTCTGACTAGCTTTGTCAAAAATTCTGTGATTCTGTCTCCTTTCAGCTGATACTGGCACACAGATATTATTAGAGGAGACTAGTAGATGATACAATCACATGTGTTTTGCAAAGCCATGTGGAAGAGTACAGTACATACGGTGCAATATAAAAGTAAAGAACCAAAGTACAGAGTGCACACAGCTGAGTGTTATTTTATCCTGTGAACTGCCATACAGCTTGCACTAGAAGAACCAGAAGTCATTTTTATCAGAGGCGTTTTAAAGGTACAATCTGTCAAAGTCTGTGAAAATCTCCTGGTGTATAATTTGTTTTGTATGACATATTTGGCCCTCTGTTCCCACATCATAAGTGGTGTGGAATGATTTTCCATGAGAAATGAACTACTTTTGTGTTATCCACTAAAGGGTATTTCCTGCAGAGGAAATCTACCTGGATCAGGATTGATGCTATGGTGCTATCTCCATTGCAATAAGAAGGCAAACAGATCTTGTGTTTTTGAGTTGCTCACCAGAAACAAACCTAGCCAACAGGAGAAATGCCTACAAGGATTTTTAAATTGTTGTCAGACAATGTAGCTTACAAATACCAAGCACACTGCTTGGTATTTTATGAAATATGTATTTTATGAAAACAACTATATGATTACCCAATTCTCAACTGCTGTGTTGTCAACGTTGGAACATATTAGTGCAAAATAGGTGACAGGATAAACCTATAGCTGAAAAACAAATACACCATAAACTTTATAAGGTTGTGTTAACTAATTTTCTTCAAATACTTTAGTAAATAGTGACAAGACCTCCTGTCACAGGATCTCTGGTACCTGATTGGTAACATATTGCAGCATATACTGAGAGAAGCAAGGTATTTCATAGCTAAGCGATCAAATATGAAGAGGTTGAGTGAAGACTTGTCCTAGAGAAAAAATAATTCTTACAGTAGCCAGAAATAAAATGGCCTTTGATTCTCAGTTTATCGTTTCTAAATTCTATATTTACAGGGCTAATCTAAATTAAGCATTTACTGGTAGTATGTTGTTTTCTACTAACAATTTGAGATTCATACAGAAGTCAAAGGACCCCAAACTCAGTTGCAGGCCTTGCTGCAGAAATACATCATATACAAATCTGCACTGAAACAGCATCACTCATGGCAATAAGATGATCTTATGTGAACACAGAATTTGTTCTACTGTATCGACTAAAGTGGATGTGACCATTTACAGAACAAAACAAGAAAAGACTATACTGCTCAGTAACTGACTCTGCACTTTTTTGTAATGAATATGCCCCTAAGATAAGAAAATTTAGTAGTTTTACTAAGTTTACGTATCATTTTCAATGAAAACACACCACCAAAACTAGCCACTGTCATTTGACAAAAGCAATTTCATTTGCCAAAAATAGCTAGTCTACATGTATACTGAAAGATGTAATTGCAATATTAGTATGATTTCTAACAATGTGTTTTTGCTAAGAAATTACTGACTTAATTTGTTTAGGTAAAGAGGATAAGTTATTCCCAAAAAAAGTACTTTGATGTGACTCTGTGTTATATTTACATTAGAAGAGTACCCAAGTATATCTGTATTACAATAGTTGTACTGGGAAAAGTGTTCTTCAATTTGCCCAGACTGGCCTAGCTTTAAATTAGCTAATCTGATATCAAGAGAAAGACCCCAGCAAGGATGTGCTTTTGTGTTTTTTCTGGCAGGCGTTACACTGTGTACTGTCCTTTTGAAATGACTGTTACCAGCCCGAGACAATGACACTGATAATTGCACCCAGTATGGCAGTTTACAGGTAGATTATATTATTCAGTATCCAGTCCCATGTGAATATCCTAGACCATTATGCCAATACCTACCTATTTCATTGATATTGCTGCATATTTACTTTCAGTTCCATCACAGTTGTGGCCTCACGGTATGAGTGAGGGCCCAGACATTTGGACAGGATGAAAAGACTTATCAGTATGCTTAGTTCCTACAGAATTATTATTTTTCCTTGAGAAAAAGAAAAGAGGTGTTTATTCTAATTGAGCAGTCATAAATGGCTGCCACTTTGAAACATTGCCTTAACTTTGGAGCTGACAAAGAAAAATGCTTAAGGCATTTTTCAAGGAACTGACCATTGAAAAGTCACATCACAATCCTATAAATTACAAAAAGCTGTTTTCTGCCTTTTGAGTAATAGAGTTAGCTGGGATGAAGACCTAGATTATGACCCCACTTTTATTTCTTGCTTGCCATCCCTTTTGCCTGTTTTCTTCTGACGTCAGAAAAGATACCTAGGACAAGAGGGCAGCTAGAGTTAGGGACTGCACACTTTCAAAAAGAGGTGGAAGAAATCACAGAACTGAAAGACACATTCATATGTGTATTTGCTGATATACAAAAATTATTTATGTCTAAGCTTCCTACAGATGGAGCTATAATGCAGTTTGTAAGGGCCTGTTTTCTTTCACAACAGATAAAGGGATGGTGTCTTGTGGATAAGGATATCCATTCAGTGCATAAGGATTTGGCTGGATGGTTGCACTCAGAGTAGTGGACAATGGCTCAATGACTGAATGTAGATGAATGACAAGTGGTGTTCCTCAGGGACTGGTTTTGGGACCAGTGCTGTTTAACATCTTTGTCGGAGACAGGGACAATGGGATTGAGTGCACCCTCAGAATGTTTGCTGATGACACCAAATTATGTAGCATGATCAACACACTTGAGGGAACGAATGCCATCCAGAGGGACCTCGACAGGCTTGAAAGATGGGTGCATGCAAAGCACATGAAGTTCAAAAAGGCCAAGTGCAAGGTCCTGCATCTGGGTTGGAGCAATCCCAAGCACAAATACAAGCTGGGCAGAGTATGGATTTGCTCTGAGAAGAAGGACTTGGTGTTGCTGGTTGATGAGAAGCTCAACATGAGCTGGCAATGTGCTCTGTGACCAGCAGGTCAAGGGAGATGATTCTCCCCTCTGCTCTCATGAGGCCCCACCTGCACTACTGTGTCCAGTTTTGGAGCCCCAGCAGAAGAAGGACACAGAGCTGCTGGAGCAAGCCTAGAGGAGGGACATGATCAGAGAGGGCTGGAGCATCTCTCCTATGAAAATAGGCTGAGAGATTTGGGTTTATTCAGCCTGGAGAAACAAAGGCTCTGGGGAGACCCTCTATCTACCTCTTAGTACCCAAGTGGGGTCTACAGAAAGATGGGATGGGGCCTCATAATGGTAATGATTTTAAACTGAACAAGGTTAAATTTAGGTTAGACATTGGAAGGAAATTATTTAATTTGAAGGTGGTGAGACAGTGGCACAGGTTACCCAGGGAGGTTGTGGATTCCCCATCTCTGGAAGTGTTAAAGGCCAGGTTGGATCAGAGTCTCAGCAACCTGGTCTACTGGGAAGTGTCAGTGGTCTTGGCAGGGGGGTTGGAACTAGAGAATCTATAAGGCCCCTCTCAATCCATACCATTATATGATCTCCACAAGAGGGCTTCTTTTTTAGATGCCTTGTGTTGTGCTGCCAATTTTTTGCTGTTTTACTGGAGGGAGTATTTCTAGAAAAGGTTAGTTTAAAAGCTACAACTTCTGCTAGTTTAAGTTTTATGTAGAACAGTGGCTTTCGAGTTTGCTGAGCTGCATTCTTCCCATTTAATACTACTGCATTTAGCTTATTGCTTCCTTCAATGCCATTCTTAAATGTGATAGTTAAGGACCAAATCTCAAAGGATGTTTTTGAAGAAAAAAGTGACACAGTCCCACTGTCATTGCTCTATCGCCCTACTCTCATTAGATACCTTTGTCTGTTTTGCATTTTTTTTTTTTTTTTTTTTTTTTTTTTTTAAATCTACCTATATCATGGGCTTTTGGGACCAAAGGCACTTTCTCCACAGGATGACTTGCATGACTATTTTTCTAGAGCCTTTGTTTTAGAAAAAGGACAAATGGGTGCAATTTGATTTTTCTTGGGAACCTCCAGAAGGTTAAAGAGACAACTTAAATTGTGGTTTTCCCATTTCTCTTATACTTTATCCTTATGTATTCATGCTTTCAAATCTTCTGTTGTGCCACTTACTGAGCAGACAGTACATAAGGAAGCTCCTGGTCTGGCACCATGGACAGAAACTCCCAATGAGGTGTCTGAAGCTGTGCACCTTGCTCATGTATGGTACAAATTATTTAATTAGACTAATTAAATTAGCTCCAGTGGTGGATTTTGAGGATAGATAGTTCTTCCCTCAAAACTAGGCAAAATGAACAGTTCCTCTTCTATGAAATATCTGTAGATTGGGTGTTTAAAATTGACAGCTACTAGTTGAAAGATTCTGCAGTTGTATTCCCTACCACAAAACCTGAGAAGAATAAACACCATGAATCACAGTCCAGTCTTGTAGACTTTGCTTTTTGGTAGTGGTCTTCTCCATCCAAAGTACCTTTTCAGCTTCCTGCAGTGCTTTCCATTGCTACATCATTGCTACATTGCCCTAGAGCTATGAAAGCACAGGCCAGACACACTCCCTGTGGCATGTCAGGGTTACCATTTTTACTTCCCTCTTGAGAAATGAATTGGAACGGGAAGAAATTTGCTGTCCCCAAAGGACACTATAATTTAAACACACTCTCTGGAATTTTGCTTCAGCACTGTTTTTTGCTGTTATTTCACTGACGTGAAAAAAAAGATAATAAGGGTTGCAGGTGGTGTGTATAGTGTGTTTGTCTCCAAATTGTTCTTGTCATCCATTTGATGTTCAAAAACTTGTCACACACTTTTGGCTTGCTGATACACTGGAATTTCTTAGCCAAAGACAGTCCTACATCAGCAACACCTGCAGTACTTGTGCAAGTGGATTCTCAAGACTAAGTAGAGATGAGGTACCCCTCAACCTTGAGACAAAGCAATGCAGTGTAATAATACAGTGCCACTCATCAAAGCTGTTTGAACATATGAAGATATGTTCCTTTTTATTAGTGTTGGCTTCTGTGAGATTATATTGCTTAGCAAATGCAAAATACAAGGAAAAATACTCTGGAAGAGGCTCTAGGAGTTGATTTTGGGGGACTGCTATTTTTACCTAAAACCTAGCAGCTGAAGAGAGAGATTCAGGAATGGAGAATACCTTCTTGCTGGTCATGAAAATGGACATGAGGCCTCAAGAATACGAGGGAGAATCACTTCTATCTGAATTTATAGATGCCACAGTGGTGGCAACGTTTGGCTGCAATGCTTGCATTACATTTTATGGTAAATGCCTCTGTCTTAGTGCAGAAGATGATTTGTATAAGGTCTACTTCTATTCATATGGCACTCTGCAAACAGTGCAAATGCTCCTTGTCTGGCAAGGTAGGTCTCAAAAGTGGATTCTGTGACTAAAAGTATAAAAATGCTTCTCAGTGGACCACATAAGAATCTTGGCATATGGGCTGATTAGTCTTGTGCTTATGGAGATAAATAGAGAAAACATTCAGAAATATTTTGAAATGTGGAAATTATTTTCTGTGGAAAACAAACCTGTCAAGATATGAATCACAAAATATCTGAATTTCTGAATCACAAGTGGTCCCTTATTGAGAGATTAATTTGATAATTACAGCTTTGTATAATGCTAATTTGGGGAAATTTCAGCTGATGAGGAGACAAAGTCTGTTTCATATATTCCATATCATATATCATAGAATCATTTCAGTAGGAAACGATCTTTTAAGATCATGAAGTCCAACCATTAACATAGTACACTGCCAAGTCTACTACTAAACCATGTCCCTAAGCACCACATCTACATGTCTTTTAAATATCTCCAGGAATGGTGACTCAACAACTTCCCTTGGCAGCCTGTTCCACTGCCTGACAACCCTTTCAGTGAAGAATTTTTTCCTAATATCCAGACTAAACCTTGTCTGGCACAACTTCAGTTCATTTCCTTTTATTCTATTGCTTGTTACTGTGGAGAAGAGGCCAACCCTCACCTCCCCACAACCTCCTTTCAGGTAGCTGTAGAAAGCAATGAGGTTTTCTCTAAGCCTCCTCATCTTCAAAGTAAACAATCCCAAATCCCTCAGCCATTCCTCATAGGGCTTGCTCTCCAGACCCTTCATCACCCTGCTTGCCCTTCTCTGGACACACTCCAGTACCTCAATGTCCTTCTGGTAGTGAGGGGCCCAAACCTGAACACAGTACTCAAGGTGAGGCCTCAAGACTGATGAGTACAGGGGCACAACCACTTCCCTTCTGATGTACACACTATTTCTGATACAAGCCAGGATGCTGTTGGCCTTTGTGGCCACCTGAGCACATTGCTGGCTCATATTCAGCAGGGTGTTGACTAACAACCCCCGAGTCCTTTTCCCCTGAGCAGCTTTCCAGCCACTCCTCCCCAAGTCTGTAGCATTGCCTGGGGCTGCTGTGACTGAAATGCGGGACCCAGAACTTGACCCTGTTAAACCTCATACAATTGGCCTCAGCCCATCAACACAGCCTGCCCAGATCATGAGTTAAGGCAGTCCTTCCTTTTTCCATACACTAAAGTTTGCACTTATTGTCAACACCAATGAGCCATCTCTAACATATATTAACAAAACTGCTCTATAAATGCTCAAAAACTGGTGGCATGTCCCAACCAAACTGAAAGCTGTTCAGAATAAAAAGGTTTACAATGCAACTGACATGTTGGATATACAGTTCCTTGTATTTTGTTTTAGTAATACCTTTTTTTCCTGTGTTACAGTAGTGCCTGAATATGAAGAAGACAATGCTGATACCTGAGGTAGTCTTTTTTGGAGTTCTATCTTGCAAGTCCGTAGGAAGACCACGCAACATTAATCTTGTGACAACTAGTGGATCAGGCTTAGTGGTGAGACTGTAAGCCCTGTGGGCATTGGACTGTGTAGTGGACAGTTTATTTCTGAATTTCTGTAGGACAGTTTTTTTCTGAATATCTGTAGGAAACACATTAAGTATTGTAATTTCCGACAACACTAGAGGCAGACTATACAAAGGGTATATATTAAACAGAAAAGTTGAAACATTAGGAACAGGTTGCATGAAACTTCTGTCTACTTTGAACTCCTTTTCATGTTGGGTAAAAGGGCTGTAGGCTTCATCAGGACACTGACACTGTGGTTTGATTCTCTCATGGGTACTACTTGCGAAGTTTACACTGTTTATAAAGCAACTGGCAGGTTGAGTGCTGTAAAAACAGACTGCCACAAAACTAAAGTAGCTGTGAAAAAGAGGGAGAAGGATCTGATGTGCCACATTCATGCCCCAAGGAGACACCCTTACTGGCATCTCTAAGACTTAGCACATCTGTGGTCTCTGCAATTTGCTGAAGTGCTTGTTTGTGCTTTAACTAGAGAGAATTACTATGTTGTCTATTGTCACTTATCCAATTAACCACAATCTGGCTATTATCTTTTGCAGTTCTAGCCTCTGTAGTCTTTTGTGTCTCAGCCTGCATTTTGTTTCCTGAACTACTTTGGTCTAACACCTGAGGTTTATGAATACCGGTCCTAATACAGAGGGCATGAAAATGCTCAGTGCTTTTAAAATACAGAATAAAAAGCAGCCTGAGGAAATCTGATAATTATTAAACATTTGGTGTCAGCATTGTTCAAGTTCTTCATGGTTTCCTCAGTATCAGAGGAGGATTCTTCTTTAAAGTTTATTGGAATTCTTAGGGCAAACTGCTACTAATTTCCGTTAGGTGTGTTTCATTAGAAACCTTATTAGGCCCTAAACCCAAACCTTATACATACTATTACAATCCTTTTTATAAAGGGATTTTATTGCATTTATAAAGATGTGCATTCAAATGTTACAGTTAAAGATCTGTTTTCAGATTAGAAACTTAAACTATACAGATTATTTCTGCATCATATAACTCATCTTTCGTATCCTGTTCCACATAGCCTGCAGAAGAATCCAACTCAGCAGCCAAAAGAAATCACTCTACACTTGCTTGATATTTAACACTAACATCTGGGAGGGCAACCTAGGTGTCGAGTGAGAGGAAATGGCAACACCCCATTTAGCTAGAGTGCACCATCTGATCTTATGTCTCTTTTCTTTTCAGTTCTTTGAGAACTGTCAAGCAAGTTCTCAATTTTGGTTTGAAATGTCTGCTCCTTTTCCTTAATAAACAGCTCCTACTTGGAAGGTAGAGTGCTAAAGCACATGCTTAGGTTCAAGAAGAAAGACTTCCTATCCTTGGTGAGTTAACATGGAGAGCATCCAAGTACAGGAAGATAAGAAGAAAAGGCTTGAAAGAAATCCTCCAGTGTGTCTGTGCCATATTAGTCTTGTGAAAGACACTAAATGATAAACAAACCATGAAAATGGGTGGAAGAGAAAAGTGGGAGCAAAACCCAAAAGCTTAATTTGGAATCGAGGGTACATATGATGGAAGACATAGAAATGGTTTAGACATGAGATGTCCCTCCAGTTTTAATTTCCTTCTAGTCTGATATAGAAATCAAAGGATAATTTGATTTCATAGTAACCATATTTTAAATCATGAAGCAAGCAGAAGAAAAAAATACTAGTAATTGCATAACTCAAGTACTTTTTCCTTTTTTGTCTTTCTCTGGATAAAATCTCTGCTTTTGGCATAGGTCTAATTTCCATTTCAGTGTATTCTTCTGATATTTGCTGTTCTTTCCTGCTTCTTCAGGGAGAACTTCAGGGAGAACCTCCAATTGCAGGATAATCCTATCACATTTGGGCTGCAAAGATAGCATTGTTAGGCATGTAAAGCAAGAAAGGCTGAAGGCAAGATCTGCTCCCAGAAGGGATGGATAACTAAGGAAAAGAGAGCATGAACTTTAGTTATTTTGATGTACCAGTTTCCAGAACCTGTTCTGGGAACACAGACCAGAAGCAAGCAGAAATTTCTCCTGAGAAACCCATTCAGTATAGTGCATGACCATCAGATCAAAGAAAGCAAATGTTTCATACAAATGTTTCTCCTCAGTGCTTAGAACTTCCTTTCTGCAACCAAGTATTTAGGTCAGGAAGTCCAGATTGTATCCAGCTAATTAAATTGAACAAAATATTCAACAATTATCAGTTAATTAGATAGTCTTGACTGGATTTTGGTCAAAAGGCCATAGCAGCCTTACAAAAGGCTCTTACAAAATAAACAAAATAAAACCCAAATGTACTGTGACAGTCTAATTTGAGAAGCGGAGTCTACAATGACACAGTATTTCCAATATACTAGTAGGATGTTATAAATATACGTTGTAATAGGGCATTGCACTCCAAATATTGGTGAGGTTTCTTTATCTGTACAGAATCATTCTTTTGGAAAGAATACCCAAAACAATTTCATTCAGTGTAAATTTTTTTTCTTTGTTTTCTGTACAAGGCAAAAATGTTTCACAGTAATGTCCCTGGCTTCTCAGAACTTCTTACAATGGTAATACTCCCTGCTACTGTATCTGTCGTTACAGAGCTCTCTACCAATAGAAACAAGCATATGAGGCATTCAATTTCATTTAAGAATCAACAGTGATATAATCTTGTGATCCATGATGGTGTTGGCACAGCCAATATATAGTAATTCTTTCAATAAGCAGCAAAATACACAATCAAAAAAGTATATACAATGGAGATATATTTTCTTTTGCAACATGCACAGTAAGTCAGACATGAAAGGTACTGACAGCCTGGAGCACCATTTCACACAATTAAGCACTGACAGTAAATCTTAAACTGTTAGGGTAAATCAGCACACTGGTGTCAACAAATAGGTGATCTTGATGTGACGTACAGGGTTGTTACACATGAAGTTTTAGGCTGCTGTAGTTTTGGTGGAAAGTAAGAGCTTCCCAGCTCTTATGTTTTTATTCATTTTGCAGTAGGATTGGAACAGCAAGCAAAAATCACAGCATCAGAAAAATCTTAACAGATTGTTGCCCTTGCACACCTACCCTGTGAACCCATAATCTTACCTGTTAGAGCTTTCTTCTCTGTCTCAGCTAGCACCAGGATGAAAGCTGTTTGGTCTAAATACTGCTACATGTCTTTGTAATTTCCTTGGTACAGTGAAGTATTAGGAATGCTTATTCCTCCATCTCTTCTTGCACATCCTCCTAGTAGGATTGTATATATGGTATCTATATGCCTATACCTATGTCTTTCTGTCTGTCTATCTATCCATCTACCCATCTATTTACATAGCTATATATCTACGTATGCAATCTATACACTTTAAGATGTTTCTTGAAACTATTTGCATCAAAATCCGTGGTGCAGAACCATGCATGATGATGTAGTTTTCTTTTTCACCTCTGCTAGAAATATCGTTTTCTTTCAGATAAAAGGCATCTCATCTTAATTTCTCTTGAATTAGGCATCCCAAAGTGGGAATTTAGTGGAATTTATCACTGTCATGTACATGGTGAGCCTCAAGAGATCTTAATTAACTCTGGAGTGGCTGAGAGCATTATTAAGTGTCTTGGAGGATTCAAAGGGAGAAGCCTCACATTGTTTGTTAGGAGGTAGTTGGCTTTTATGGTTTGTTTGGTTTTGTTTGGTTTTTTTTTTTTTTTTTTTTTTTTGGTGTTGTGGTTTTTTGTTTTGTTTTTTTTGGTTTGTTTTTTTTTTTTTCTTGCTTTAAGAATGGGAAGAAGGAAGGCTTTTTTATCTGCTACTGTGGCTAAAGCAGTGGCTAAGTCCCAGAACCTACAGAAGATTGGTCCCTGTGGAAAGATGGAGCTTGATAGAAGATGATTACACAGCTGCCAAAAACCAACTTAAGCTTGCCTGAACCTGGGAAGGATAGAAGAATTTGTAGAGTCCAGTGGTAATGAGGAGTCTGATGAAAGTCTGGGCCCAAAAGGGGTGAAAAACTTTGGGGTTCTGTACTTATTTTGGACTTGGAGTATCCAAGAAGGGATAGAGTTTTATATGATCTTATAGGATAGTTGCTGTGGAGTCCAGATGTATAAGTTGAAAGATCAGGAAGGAAAAAGAATTACAGTGAGCTGCCAAGAATACAGGTGCAGTAAAAATATTTGTAGTCTTCTTCAGCATCATTTCAGAGTGCTCTGCATACCTATCCCAGCTGTGTATGAGTGACCTTCAATGAGAGGAATTATTAGGATGATGATTTAGTTTTTATTTTCACTACATGAAGACAACCAAATCCCTGCATACAGAAATCTGCCATGAAGCACTTGTCTGTATTGTATGTCTGTTTTATATATGCTCTATATGCACCTATATTCTCAAATTCCTTATTCTTTAAAAATTCTAGATTGCATACTTATTTGATCATCCAACAAAAAGGGTAAAACTGGTTCCTGTGACTATTCACACTAGCCTCTTTCCTCTCTATTACAAATCATCCACTAGGAAAAAAAAGCTTGCTTTTCAGAATTTTGCAGAAGTAATATTCTTTATTATTAACTGAAAATACAATAAAAATATTTACACACTGCATTGACCAGGAATGGTGACTTGTCCTCTGATTTCAGGTTTTTTAGTGTGTTTAATCATTATTAAGTCTAGTGTCTCAGTATTATTCCTACTGCCTCATACTGTAATAGGCTGTCAACACAGTCCCCCTACCCATGTCAGAACTCCTCCCACTTTTCATAAGAAACCAGTGTGAATTTTGTTCTCATCTGCATTGCAGAGAACTGTTACTGTATTGAATTTACTGCCATTACCTTTCTTCTGTCATTCTCAAATGATGTTGTTGCACAAAATCCAAGAGAGATTACAGAGGTTTCATTAGCAGTAGTGCTGTTTCTCTGAGGTGGGGGAGTAGAGAATTGACCCTCATCCCTAATAATGGGCCAGTGCTCCAGGCAAGGTGTATTGCCTAAAACCCTCTTTCCTCTCCACAGCAAAATTAATGTTTCAAGAGCAAAGACAGCCTGAAACAATGCTGTGCTTTTCAGAACGTGTAAGATGATGTTCTGTCAGAGAGAGAACTGCAACTTGTTTCAGTTAACGTGCAAAAAATGGCAGGCAAGTCAAGCTGAAAGGAGAAATAAAGCCAAAAACATATCTGAAAACTGTAAATGCATGACTAATGACATCTAAAAAGAAGATAAACATTGGGTGGTAATTCAGTCTTTCAGCATCATGTGTTATAATTAATGTTACAGTCGGCACAAAAGTTAGCTGGTCATCCTGAACAGGTTTTGATATTGCTGGAACTTAAAACTGGTAAGAAGCACACCTTAAAATAGAATGGAATGGAGTGGAATGGAATGGAATGGAATGGAATGGAATGGAATGGAATGGAATGGAATGGAATGCAGTGAAATGCAATAGAATGCAACGCAATGGGATGCAATGGAATGCAATGCAGTGCAATGCAATGGAATTGAACTGAACTGAACTTTCAGACTTGGAAGGGACCTTTAAGATCATTTAGTTCCAACCCCCGTGCCATGGGCACAGACAGCTCCAATTAGATCAGGTTGCTCAAAGCCCTGTCCAGCCTGGCCTTAAAAACTTCCAGGGATGGGGCTTCCATCACCCCTCTGGAAAACCTGTTCCAGTGTCTCACCACCCTTATGGTGAAGAACAAGGGGTGAGACACTGCACTCTCTGGAAGAAGACAGTATGTAGGTAGGGTGCTGTTTCCCTTTTCTCACCTATTCTGAAAGAGGTGTTTCTCTCTGCTTCCAAGCATGAGAATGGGCAGATACTGGAGACCATTAAAAGAAACGACCATATACTAGGCTCTAGACTTTAATGTATTATTATATCTTTTGGAGATTTCTCTGCAGCATAAAGTAAGTGAAGGAGAGTAAGGATATGTAAGTGGGTAAGTCATGATTTAGAAATTATGGAGCATCTTCTGGTCTTCTAGCATTAGTCCACAGAGACTGCTTTATATAGTGGAAGACTTTAGCCTGGAGAAACATATTAGCAAAAACAAGAGAACATCTAACAAATTGTACTAGAGCTAATAAAGTAATAGCAGTTTATATATATTTATTTTATTCCCTGCAGATAATGTGAAGAAGCCTTGTGCAACACAGTAGTGTTCTTTGTCACACAAAGTAATTGTTGCCACCAGGTTAATATTTTGTATAACACAGAATTCTGGTTCAACATCGGAAGCTTGGGTAAACAGCAGAAGACCACATCTTTCATGACCTAACATTTCTGCTAATGTGTGTTTTCATCTTACCTACTTTTTCTTCTTTAATGAAAGTTGGTTTTGTTTGTGTCACAGTTTAACACTGGGCCAGCAGTTAACTGAATGACAGATGCTCTCTATTAATCCCCCTGCCCTCCCTGATAAAGAAAGGAGAAAGAATAAGGGAGAGAGACTTACGGGCTGGAACCTAAACTACACAGCTTTAAAGAAACAGTAATGATAAATAGGAAAAATTACTAAATATATACAAATATTCAGGAAAATGATACCACATTCCTCCCACTTTCCCCCCAGTAACACTTGTGTCACCACTGAGGCTGCAGGGCAGCCCTGGGAAAGTCCAGGCTGGACTCCTGAAGTCGGCAGCAGTAGGGAGCTAGAGGCAGGAACACACAGATTCAGGCTGGTATGCATGAAGACCACAGACAGGTGGATGGATAGAATCCTCCAAGGATGCTGAAGCAAACAGGGACAGGTGAAGGCAAAAGGCTGAAGGAAGGGGGCAGAAGAAGGGTTTTGACCCTCATACTCCCTCAAATTTATACCAATTATGGCATGTATGGGATGGAATACTCTGGTCAATTTTGGTTATTTATCTTGTCTGGTCCTCCCTAAAAAAGGGTTGCAGGTGTGATCTCTTTACTCCTTTTCTCTTTCAGGACCAAAAATTGTTCCTCAGAACTCAGCAGTGGCCTTGGTTCTGCATAACATTCTCTATCAGTAGCGATAAACATTGAGTGTTATCAGTGCCAGAAGCAAACCCTGTCTGAGAAACTTGCTGTTAATTTCAGCAAGTGCAGCTACTTACAGAAGACTTATCTGAAAGCAAAATTACAACTCAGAAAATTAGTTCTATCCTGGCCCAAACCAGGACAGTTTGACTACGAGTAGCAAATTCTTACAATTTTATAGCTATGTGACCTTGCTGTCATTGCTTTTAGCACAGGAAATGGTACATCTGCTAGTAAATGGACCAAAAGAAGTCTCCCATGACTCACCCAAAACCTTTTGCCAAAACAAATTAAACTAATGCCATATATGACAAATAAGTTTAAGACCTGTAACAATTCACAGTACACAAACTTTGCAGGAACGGGGTAGAATATCAGGATGAAAGTAGAGAAGGATCCAAAGTATAATTTCACAGAAGTAGAGCTCCCTTATCTGAATTTTTTTCTCAATAATTCATTTACCTGCTCTGAGCTAGACCAACAACCATTTTCAGATCCTCTGTTTTATTCCTTTACCCTTAAATTCAATTACCAGGAACATTGTTCATTCTGTTTGAACTCACATTTTATATTTATCCAGGTATTAAATTTTAACAATTATTCTAAATGAGTAGTGTTTTTCTTTCTTTAAACGAAACAAAGCAAGATACGACAAAAAAACAAACAAACAAAAAAAAAACCTGCAACAAAATATAATGTTTTCAAGGAGATTCACTAATTTTTGTGAGATGATCATGAGAATCTCCAAAAGACATGTTCTTGATTTTCTTAAGGAAACTCAGAATGAAATGCAAAGCTCTTTTAAGTATTCAGCAAAATAATACGAGAGCAGCAATGTAAGTTTTGATAATAAAGACTGTAGAACTATTTTGTCCCATTGCAACCGCAGAACAAAAATAATACCTGCTTGTGTATCAAGAAGGATGAAGTATCAATAATAATCAATGGGATTTCTGTAGGCAGTACTACATAACACCTAAGAAAATTATCATTTTGAACGTTTGAAATAGTCTACTTATTGTTTGCCTACAATTTCTGAAATGAGAATTCTTTTTCCCATTTGATAGCAACTTACAGCAGGGAAAGTAAAAATATGTCTTTAAAAAAATCTGTGTAATAAAATATTTTTAAAAATGCATGACAACAATAGGAAAATATGAGACAATATTAAAATTCTACTACTTGCAAAAAAATTCAGGATATATTCTATATTTGTGCTGCACATTGTTAATGGAAATATGTAATTTTACATGTCCCATGTTAACCAAGACAGTCTGCTACCCACATGGGGAAATTGGATATTTACCCCAAATAATTTATGGCAGAAAAAATTGTATGGCTGATGGTGCATGTACAGGAATAGTTAAAATGGACCCTGTATGTCCTACTATTCCCCATACTCCTTCCACATGTGCTTTTTAATCCTTAAGCTTTTGCATACATATAACAGAAATTTACCCCAAACGCTGCAGTGTTGCTCATGCTATTAAAATGCAACTATGAGAGTATTGTAGAATTATTTCATCTAGATAAGCCATTGGGGTTTTTTCTATTCTTAAAAGCAATGCTGTATAGTGGCAATTTTTTGACTGCATATGCCTTGTGGAAGCACTGGGGGACAGAAGAAGAGATATTTTATCTACAGCCAAGAACAAGGCCCTGACAACACCTGACTTTTTAGCTTGCAACATCTACCACCCCAAGTCTTGCATCAAATAAGCACAAAGAATTGAGGTCCTGTGTTTACCTTTGCATTTTTCTCCAATGTCTGCAAAACATTATGCTGCCAGTGCTATGAGCTTTTTCCTTTCTGACTTTTCTGTGGTAAATGCATTACTTTTAGTGGTTTTGGGTTTTTTTAAATTCAGATTTAGACCACCAGGCTAGAACTAACCATCAGAAATCCCTTTACTAATAAATATTGTGCTCCATTTTTTTCCTTATTCTGTTGACACTTTGGTGATTTATCAGTATGTTCTTTCCAGAACGCTTTTGTGTCATGTATCTGCTACATTAATTTGAGTGATTCCAAATGATTATTATGAACTAGTTTCTTCCCTCTTTCTAATCCAATTTAAAACCAGAGTTTCAGGTCTTTCTTGTTTCAGGTCTGGAAGTTTTGCCTTTTTACTCAAATGAGAATTTTGTGATATCACAGGAAGTTCTTTTCAGGAAAACAAAATCCAAGCTTTCATCACAGTTGTGGTGAGCTGTTGATCAGTCTTCAACACTTACGATGATAAATTTCTCATGCAGTGTACTTGGCAATGTCAAGGTGTCTCTCTAGCACCCTGAAAAAATTCTCACTAACAGTCATGGCATAACATGATGGCATAAGTTCTCACCCTGCTGTAGCTCTGACCTGCATGTGGATTTTCTGTATATAAAGAGAACATCTTCTGATAATTTATGATATTTAGTGTTCTTAAATAAATATCTAATCCTATTATGTGGGAGGAAGTATGTCATACTACTTTCATTAGCTAAATTGAAACATCTGTGTCTCAAAGCTCCCTGGCATGGACCCAGTGATTGAGATCTCCTTAACCTTTTTGTTGGATCATTATTATATTTTTCCAATTGGAACTCCTCATCCTAACACCTCCTGTTTGGATTACTATGGTCATCTTCACCAGGACTAAATTATGATATTCATTTAAATGAATGACTCGCATGACTGGAGTGCTGCCATGGATGGCTACAAGCTCTTCAGAAGGGACAGACAAGGTAGGAGAGGTGTAGGAGTGGCTCTATTTGTTAGAGAGTCTCTAACAATAGGTCAGTAACAATAAGGTTGAGTGCCTGTGGGTCAAAATCAGGGGGGAAGGTCAATAAGGCTGACATCCTGCTGGGAATCTGTAATAGACCACCCAACCAGGATGATGAGAGTGAAGAATTCTTCTACAAGCAGCTGGCAGATGTCTCAAAATCAGCAGCCCTTGTTCACGTGGGTGATTTTAACCTGCCGGATGTCTGCTGGGAACTCCACACAGCAGAGAAGAGGCAGTCTAGGAGATTCCTGGAGCATATAGAGGATAATTTCCTATTTCAGCTGGTAAATGAGCCGACCAGGGATGGGTCCCCACTAGACCTTCTGTTCACAGAAAGAGAGGGGCTGGTGGGAGATGTAGTGGTCAGAGGCCATCTGGGGCACAGTGACCATGAAATAGTAGAGTTTTCAGAACTCAGGGATGCTAGGAGGGCCAACAATAAAACCTCTATGCTGGACTCTGGAGGGTAGATTTTGGGCTTTTCAGAAGACTGATTAAGAGTGAACCCTGGGAAACAGCCCTGGAAAACAAAGGGGTCCACGAGGGATGGGTGCACTTCAGGGAGCAAGTCCTTAATGCACAGAAGCAGTCTGTCCCTGTGTGCTGAAAGGCAAGCTGGAGGGAAAAGCGACCAAGATGAACAGGAAGATATTGAAGGAAATTTGGGTCAAAAAGAGAGCTTAAAGACTATGGGAAAAAAGGGCTGACTACTAAGGAACAGTTTAGGAATATAATTAGGTCATGCAGAAAGGAAATTAGAGAGATGAAGGCACGATTTGAACTCAGTCTTGCTACTTCTCTTAAGGTTAACAAAAAGGTTTTCTACAGATACATCAAGGGCAAAAGAAGGGGCAGAGAAAACCTCCATTCTTTGTTGGACATGGGGGGAAACACAGTTACCAAAGATGAGGAAAAGGCTGTGTTATTTACCACCTTCTTTACCTCAGTTTTCAACAGTAAGACAGCTTGTCCTGAGGACAGCTGCTTCTAGGGCTTGTAGAGAGAAATAGGGACCTGAGAAGCTCCCCTGTAATCCTGGAGGGAACAGTTTGTGACCTGCTGAGCCACTTGGATCCTCACAAATCTATGGGACCAGACAGGACCCACCCCAGGGTGACGAGGGAGTTGATGGAAGAGCTCACCAGGATGCTCTCCATCATTTACCAACAGTCCTGGCTCACTGGGGAGGTCCCAGATGATTGGAAGTTGGGGAATGGCACAGCAATCCACAAAAAGGGATGAAAGGAGGACACAGGGAACTCCAGGCCTGTCAGCCCAACCTCAGTGCCTGGCAGGGTTATGGATCAGAACATCCTGGGGGCAATCACACAGCACCTACAGGATGGACAGGGGATCAGACCCAGCCAGCATGGGGTTAGGAAGGGCAGGTCCTGTCTGACCAACCTGATCTCCTTTTATGATCGGGTGACCTGCCTGGTGGCTGAGGGGAAGGCTGTGGATGGACTCTGCCTGGACTTCAGCAAAGCCTTTGACACCCTCTCCCATAGCATTCTCCTGGAAAAGCTGTCAGGCCAGGGCTCAGACAGGAGCACCCTGTGCTGGGTTAGGAACTGCTGGAGGCCCCCAGAAAGTGGTGCTGAACGGTGCTGATCCAATTGGTGGCTGCTCACCAATGGTGTCCCCCAGGGATCAATGCTGGGCCGGGTTCTGTTTAATATCTTCACTGATGATTTAGATGAGGGGATTGAGTCCACCACTAGCAAATTCACAGATGACACCAAGTTGGGGGGGAGTGTGGATCAGCTGGAAGGCAGGAGGGCTCTGCAGAGGGCCCTGGGCAGACTGGAGAGTTGGGCTGATTCCAATGGGATGAGGTTCAACACGGCCAAGTGCCGGGTCCTGCACTTTGGCCACAACAACCCCATGGGGAGCTCCAGGCTGGGCACAGAGTGGCTGAGAGCAGCCAGGCAGAAAGGGACCTGGGAGTCTGGATTGACAGGAAGCTGAACATGAGCCAGCAGTGTGCCCAGGTAGCCAAGAAGGCCAGTGGCATCCTGGCCTGTATCAGGAACAGTGTGGCCAGCAGGTCCAGGGAAGGGATTCTGCCCCTGTACTCAGAGCTGGTGAGGCCACAGCTTGAGTACTGTGTCCAGTTCTGGGCCCCTCAGTTCAGGAAGGAGATTGAGGTGCTGGAGCAGGTCCAGAGAAGAGCAAGGAGGCTGTGAAGGGATCCAGCACAAGTCCTGTGAGGAAGGGCTGAAGGAGCTGGGGGTGTTCAGTCTGGAGAAGAGGAGGCTCAGGGGAGACCTCATCACTCTCTACAGCTCTCTGAAAGGAGGCAGAAGCCAGGTAGGGGTTGGTCTCTTCTTCCAAGTAGCTTTCAGTAAGATAAGATGGCATGGTCTTAAGCAGGGGAGGTTTAGGCTGGATAGTAGGAAAAAATTCTTTACAGAGAGGGTGATCAGACATTGGAATGGGCTGCCCAGGGAGGTGGTGGATTCTCTTTCCCTGGAGGTTTTTATGAAGAGACTGATGTGGCACTCAGTGCCACGGTCTGGTAACCACAGTGGCAGTGGATGAAGGGTTGGACTGGATGATCTCAGAGGTCCTTTCCAAACTGGCTGGTTCTGTGACTTAAAAAGATATAGCTAGCTCAAAATACAGAACCTTTTCCATTACCTGCAATATACTTAGAAATCTACAGTTGTACTGGTGTAGATAAGACTGTTCACAAGTCTACTGTGTGGAGTTAAGACATTCAGTCATGTCATTAGTTTTTGAACTTGTTCCATTTTCTAATCCCATAACTTTATGATGCAGTTATTCTTCATCTTTTTGCTCCCAAAGGTATTTCAAGCTTACTGATTTTAGGAACATATGATATGGATTATGCATTTCCTGAATTTCTGCAGGACAATTTGATAAACAAGTTCCTTTTTTTTATAGTAATAGTAGTCTGTTTTAAAGAAAAAATTATCCTGCCAAGTAGATTTTGTTTTTTAAATAAGTAAAGCTATAGGGGAACAAGGATGACAATTACAAATGTAAAGCTACAAGATGAACTGATTCTCCATCTAGTTGTGAAAATAGTAGGGTTTTTTTGTCAAGGTAAAAAATAAACATCTATCACAGTAATAGACAGAAAATTATCTAAATAAGAAAATACAATATTTTGTGCAGAAATAAAGGAATAGGTACTCTGAATGGAGACTGAGAATAAATTTTACTCCTTACTGACTCAGGTTTTTATTTCTGTTTTTCTTTGGAGTAGAAGATTTCCTTAGGATTCTGTGGAAGGTGTACATGGCAGAGTATCTTATCAATCACACCACATTTATAGCCTGCACAAAGTAAAAAGTCGTGGCAGTTAGGCCTACTCCCCAGTAACTGGAAAAAGGGAAATATCATGCCCATTTTTAAAATGTGTAAGAAACTGGGAACTATCAACCAGTCATCCTTCCCTCTGTACCTGGTAAGATAATGGATCAGATGATCCTGGAAGCTGTGTCACAGAATCACAGAATTGTCACAGTTGGAGAAGGCCTCTTAAGATCACCACATCCAACTGTCAACATCCCCCCTCTGAATAAATGATATACTTACCAATATCTGTGTCACCCACTACAATATGTCCTGAAGTTCTTCATCTACACATTTTTTAAATACTTCCAGGGCTGGTGACTCCACCACTTCCCTGGGCAGTCTGTTCCAAGGCCTGAGCACTCAGTAAAGAAATTCTTCCTCAAATCTAGTCTAAACCTCATTTTCACTAGTCTTGTCATTATTTACATGAGAGAAGGGGCCAGGACTCACCCCCTTACAACCTGCTTTCAGGTAGTTGTAGTCTATATTGCATCCATATGTCAACACATATGAATAACAGGGAGGAGGAGCTGAGGGACAGATAAAATGGCATCACAAAGGGAAAACCATATCTGATCTTGTGACCTTCTAAGATGCGATAATTGTGTTGGGGGACAAGGGAAGAGCAACTCATGTAAAGTATCTTGACTTTTGTAAGGTCTTTGACACTGTCCCACACAACATTCTTGTCACTATTGGAGAAACATGGGTTTTGTGGATGGACTATTTGGTAGGTAGAGAATTGGCTAGCCAGCATCCAAAGAGTTGCAGTCAATGAATCAGTGTCTAAATGGAGATCAGTAAAAAGTGGTGTCCCTGACAGGTCTGCATTGTGCCCAGCATCCTTCTCAGTATCTTTAGTAATGACATAGGCAGTGGAATCTGGTGCACCCTCAGTGAGTTTGCATGTGACACCCATCTGAATGCTGCAGTTGATACGCTTGAGGGAAAAGGAGCCACCCAGAGGGACCTTGATGGGTGTGACAATATGAACTTCATGAAGTTCAACAAGGCCAAGAGTAATTTCCTGCATCTGTGTGGGACAGCCTCTATTACCAATATAGACTGGGAGATGAATGGATTGAGAGCAGCTCTGTGGAGAAGGACTTAGGGATGAAAAATTACATATGAGCTGGTAATGTGTGGTTGTGACGCAGAAAAAAACAACTATACATCCTGGGCTGTATCAAAAGGAGTGTGGCCAGCCAGTCTGTCTCCTCTGCTCTGTACTGGGGAAACCTCACCTGGAGTACTGCAGCCAACACTGGGGTCTCCAGTTTAGGGATCACCAGCACAAGAAAGACATGGACCTGTCAAGAGTGGGTCCACCACTCAGGGAGCACCATGAAAATGATCAGAGGGCTAGAACACCTTTCCTATGAAGACAGGCTGAGACAGTTGTTGGCCTGGAGAAGGGCAAGCTCCAGCGAGACCTTACAGTAACCCTTCAATACATTAATCAGTCTTTAGAAAAAAGATGGAGAGTTTTACCACGCTCTGTAGTGACAGACAAGGGGTAATGGTTTTAAACTGAAAGAGGGCAGACATAGATTAACTGTAATGAAGAAATTCTTTAGTTTAGGAGTGGTGAGACACTGGAACAGGTTGTTCAAAGAAGATGTGAATGCCCCCTCCCTGGAAGTGTTGAAGGCCAGGCTGCATGGGGCTTTGAGCAACCTGGTCTAGTGGGGGGTGACCATGGCAGAGCAGTTGAAACTTGATGGTATTTGAAGGTCCCTTCCAAACTAAAATATTCTGTGGTTTGGTGATTCTAAAAAATACAACATAATATAGCAAGCAATTTTGTATGCTAAGCTCCCAGTTCAGAGGCTGGTGCCTTGTTACTAACTTTACACAGTATTAGGCAGAAATGTATCGGTAGTCAAAAAACTGGAATAGTATTCGATATATGATGGCTTTTAGGAGAAAGACTTTTTATAGCAAGGAAAACATTATCTTGTGTAGTGAAGGGCAGCCTAGGTGAATTTGTAAATACATGAAAAGCATTTCTAATATTTTCAGCTGAATGATCCCTCTCAATAGAAGAAGTATAAAATAAGAATTTGATACAAAATTAGGATTAAAGTCAGAGGAAAACTAAGAAATTATTTGAAGATTGAGGCGCTTCTATTTGTAACTCCTTGTTAGCTGTATGTTAAGACATAGTGATTATATCTAGATAAAGCTGATTTTATGTTAGTACTTCAAATGTATATTACTTGTTACAAAACACAAACTCACATAGGTAAAGCTTAGTCTGCTAATCCACTCATTTCACTATTGGGTTGTTTTTTTAATCTATTTTACAGCTGAAAGTAGAGTTTTGATCAATCTTTTTTTCCAAAGGAAAAAAAATTTAAATAGTAACATCTGTGTTACAAGCCATGTACATTTTTGAGTCATCCCTTTCTTCCAAATGGAAGCCTAAAAATTTAAACACAACAAAATGTGTAGGATTAAAAGAAAATTTTAAATTATGAAAAAAAGCAGAGGCTATTTTCTTACTATCAGCTTCCAAAAAATCTCCCAGGGGCATATTAAAATGGATTAAATCTCCAATGAATGCTTTTCTTTGTCATAACAAGAAAACAAAAAAATTACAAAACACATACCAACTTTCAAAATAAGGTTATGATTTAGCAGAACAAAACCAAAGCTTTTGGTATTGCATTTGTTTATTTGCTTTGGCACTACAGTAATTTTTTTATTTTGCTTCGAATGCTCAGCTATGTGTATCAGTATTTCTTGCTGGTTCAGATGGGTTTGTAAAATGAAAAATCTCTTGAAAATAAACTTTGGACGAAGTTGAATAATAAACATAACTGTCAAAAACTGGCTATTAGATAGACATTAATGTGAACTATTCACACTCCGGCATTATGCATGAAAGAAATATGGATGTTTAGGGCTTTTTAGCTACATTTATTCTGTTTTCTCTATTCCATTTAAAGATTCTGACGACCTCTGTTATGAAACAAGCAATGCTTAAAAGAAACAGAAAGGGTGTAAGACTTCTACTACTGTGGTATTACTGTGTCCTGAAGTGAGAGGTTGAATTCTACATCTTTGTCCATGAAGATTTTTTAATTCACCAGATGAAAAGACTGAAGTTCATGAGCCCCTTGTAAGTAGATGCTTTTGGCTGAATAAACTGAAGTTCTCCTTGACATTTTTCTTTTTTTAAATTATGCTTAAATGTAAAGGCTCTTGTGATTTCTTTGGCAAGGATAGTAAAGGGACATAGAGTCATAAATGGAAAAGATATGCTTAATGGATTTTACTTTGCAAAAGTGTGGAATCAGGGAACTCACCTCTAAATATAACATGCTTGTTAAATTCTGCAGTATATAGTGATGAATCATCCTGATAAATTTCTGCAGTCCTTAAATTTGACCTCGTCTTTGCTGTTGAAATTATAAAGAGAATCTTTTATACTGCAGGAGACATCCAGGCTCCCCATTGCCCCCCAGAAAAAGCAAGTTCAAAGTACAGTCCTCTATGCTGTGTCACCAGAGAAGCAAAAGCCACACCCACATTCTTTTAAAAGCTCTTTCCCTCCCACAATCTTTTTGTTTTTAACAATAGTGAAACAAAACAAAATTTCAATTGGAAACAGAAGTCAAAAGCCTCCCTGCTTTGATCAGACAGAGGAAGGAAGGCAAGAAAAGACACCCGTTTCCCTCAACTCCCCACCTCCGATTTTTAGTACAAGCACAGCTGTAGTAGAGCCAGGTTGCAGTCTTTTTCATGCCTTTTTTTTTTTTTTTTTTTTAATTTGACATGATGCCAGTTAGTTGATAAACTATTGCATAATTAGATGAAGAGATGCCAAGCAAGAAATCACCAGTTCCGAAGAAGTGGAGGTAGGGAACACCTACAAGTCATTGGTTTGTGAGGAAGGTGCAGGGCTAGACTTTAGTGAGTTGTTTACATCAGGAATATTTCATGCTCTGCATTATTTTGTGACACATTTTTGGAGGAGCCCCTTGTGAGAGGTTTGAAACTCTATGATTATGCCTAGATCTAAACAGTTCACTACAAGTGCAGGCCTGTGTTTAAAAGAAGAAAAATCTAATTAATTCCAAAGAAACTAGTCATCCAGCACCAGGAATTTCCCATCATAGGTGGAAAAAGGGGTTGGATCATCAAAGCCATGGGAAGATGCAGACGTGTTTTGGAAGTACAAGAGAGTCAGTGAAAGCATGCACAACATTCAGACCAGAGTAAGCATGAGACTCATGATGAAAGGGACCGGTGTTTCTAAAACTAAGTATTTTGCACAGTAAGCTGACCATATATTTCTATAAAGTACCTTTTTAATGTGCTGTTATGTTAGTGTTAGGATTTGCCAAGAAAATCTGTCTGTATGTTTCCTTACTTAGGAACCCAAAAGGGTATATTTTCCAAGTGCCTTTTTTTTAGCAATGTAGTTGCAAAGACATATCTGATACTGGGAATGTTGCACCTGAAAATATTTTTCACTCCTACTGCAAGCTCAGACCAGCATCATATAAAACATTCAGTAAGTGCTTTCAGAAGGCAAAAAGAAAAGATACCACTAGAGTCTTAGAGTACTTATTGCAATCACTCATCTCTGTTTACCTACCTGTAAACATGATTAGCAATCTGTGTACAGACACAAGAACACAGGAGAACAAACACATAATTGAGATATGCCTAAGAGGTAGGAGTTTTCAAGGAGAGGAGAATGCCAAATATTTTGAGTTAAGATTTTTAATGCAGCAAACTTCCTTAAATCTCATTGTGCTGAAAAAATATTGAAAAAAGTGACACAATTTTATGTCCAAGTTTTAATTTTGCTTTGCATTGAGCTGGATGTAGACATCTCCAGCTGAAAAGTTCCCTTATAGTAGTTGACAGATTTAAACAGATGATTAGTAGTAAGTTTTCTGCAATCTTCAGCGTGTGTCTGGGTTTTTTTGGTGGTGCTTGTGAAAGCAAATCTAATTTTGTCTTCTTAAGATATTCAGTACCTTATGTTTAATTGTACTGAGTATATTGCATTACCCCTCTAAAAGGCAGCCTGCATTGGTTCAAATCAAGAAACTGGAAGAAATACAGTATTTTGAGCCTGTTTCAAACTTAGGGTGTAAAACCTATATTGAATTTATCACTGAAAGTGCACTATGCTATGAGCTTGTAGACCTGTAAGTTAATGTGGCATTCTGGAGAGTGGAAATATGTAGACCAATCTGACAATTTGTCCTTACTATGGAACAGCAAATCAACCTTCTTGGTCCTCTCCCAGCATGTGTTTTGTTGCTGTTTTCACCTCAGATTTACACACATGCAAGCACCTCAGAAAAGCAAATCTTTGAAAACCAAGATGGTGTACTTTAGAAGGACAGAAAAACAGGATGCATTCCCATAATACTGAGTGTTGAGAAATGCAACCCAGTCAAAGCAGGTATCACCAATAAAGATTACAGAGTCCAATGACTAGCATTTGACATCACAGAGAGTGTAAAATGTATCAGGAAGCCTGCTTCCCATGAAACAACAATGCTGAGGCACCTGATGACAAAAATTATTTTTCTCCACAAACGATATTGTGAAGTGTTGACCTGAACTGGGACACTCCTTTTTGTTCTGCACTGGGATGGAAACATTAAAAATATACTTATGACTGAACTGCAGCTCATTATACAGTGACCTTCTACAGAGAGCTTTTGTTTAGCAGCAGAGACAAAGTGGGCATGCCAGCCAGTGAATGCAGTGCCTGCTTCCTCTGCCTGTGCATGAAAGGCTGTGAGGCTCCTTTGCTACAGCCAAGATGGAGTCACAGCCAGAACTGGGTGGGATGCCATTGGTATGAGCACACATCCTGCCCAAGAGTCTGCTGGGCTCAGACATGCTGTGCTCCATTTATTCCTTGTGTTATGCTAACATAAAGATGCTAATTTCAAAACACTCCTCCCATCTTGTCCTCTGTCCCTTTTCCCTTCTGCTGTGCCAGTTTTTTTGCACGGGCTAATGGGAAGCACAGGGAGAGAAACTGCAGTGAATGCAGTACCTGGCTCCTAGTCACAAGCACAGGAACACATCTTAAAAGCAGTAAAGTTCTTTTCAGTATCTTACAACATAACAGATGGTAGACATTCTTCCTGCTCCTCTTCCAGAAGGTGAACTTTGGGGGGAGGAGAAATGCTTACTAATAGACACTAAATGCATGACATTTTACATTTTTGTACTACTGAGTTCTTCCTGTGGCTCCTGCCCTCAGACTTGCTCAACTCTTATCTGATGTTCTTGTTCTTATATGGTTGACTGGCACCGTCTCCCTGGGACAGCAGTGAATGCTTTTAACTTTACACCTAATAGTGATCTTGTGACAAATTTTTGAAAATGTTGAATTCATTTCTAAAAATGATTTCTTTGCACTAAAGCAATTGGCTTTATCACATTTTTAGTTATTTAAGAAGTAATTTTAGTTTTTAATTAATTAGGAATCTAATTCGGAATTATTTTTGCCAAGTACTTCTCCCTTCAGCATAACTCATTTTATTCTCCTGCTTAGTTTGTGTTCTTCACCTCTCAAAATTTTTATATTAATCACACACAATTTAATTTCTGTTACACAAACGTCTTAATGAATTTAGAATAATTCTATCTACCATTTTTTTTATTTAATGAATTATTTTTTCTTACTAAAGAATAAATACTGAGTGTATCTCCTTAATTATAAAGTAATTCCTTCTAACCCTGAAAATTCTTTGATTTTAAAATAATTCTCTTTGTTACTGAAGATCTGGCCATTGTGGCAGAGAAGTATTTCCAACTTTTTCCTAAAGAAATGTGTTTCAGAAGGATACGTATGTAGTTTCAGGACTTAATTAAGTTTTAAAATATTTTACAAAGCTCTTTACAATAAAAATTACTTTTGTCTATCATAAGTTATCAAAAATATAACATGTATATAGACCTATTTTTATGCTTTGATAATTGGTTGGTTTTTTACTGACACCACTGTCCTAGATGCTAAGGGGTACAATGTCAGGTAATGTGGCCAAATATAAGAGCATTGACAGTGCCCTATGCAGAAATTACACAAATCACCTAGCGGTGTGTGACATATAGAAGAGCATAATTTTGGAGCCTTTTTGTGTTCCCTGGATGGAGAATTTGCTACCTACACCTTCAGCCAGCAGTTATGAGAAGTCTTCTGACTGCCCTACTCTGTACTAAGGAGCTGTTTCCCATGACTGAGTTCTCTTGTCTTTCAGCAATATCTGACATCGATTTAAATAAAATAAGCCAATTTGCAATGTCATTTGTTCAGGAATTGGAGCAAGAAATACAATTTTTTGCTCAAGTTGCTCCTGATTCCTTAGAAACTAACTGCACTAAAAGTTTTATCTTAATATTGAGGCAAATACTTCATCTTTTTTGCCATGAGTGCTGTTACAAGCGTGTTTCAAAAGACCTTCTTATGGGCTTTAGTATATTATTTTATTGGCACTACACATATTCAGTGCATGGATATATTCCTTAACCATGAACTCTTAGCATCTGTTTTTTCATCAAGGAAGACAGACAGGGGTACAAATGAATGCAAGGTCTTCTTCCTAAATACTGCTCTCATTATAAAGTGCCTTTTTACAGTGGGAAAGCAAAATCTTAACATTTTGATAAACTATCAGATAAATCAAGGTCTCGTTCTATATCCATATGTTCTGATCCTATCCCTCTTCAAACTTGCATCTGTAATACTGAAAGCAACACAATTTTAAGCTCTTTTTTTAAACCTCATTATTATTTGACTTACAAGTCAATACTATTTGAATTCTTCTATGTTACCACAATACCAAATAATTCATTGTTGTAATCCTTTTCTTAAAAATTGCTTTATATATTTGAAGTTACAGAATGCCTCTGAAGTTTTTTTGGTTTTCTTTCCTGGCATTAAAACCATTTTTGTTTTCTAAGTAATATATAGTATTTCTTGACCCAGGCTAAAATTTCTAAAATATTAAAACTATGAAGTAAAACTCAATATGCTTATTAAAAATTACTTTGAAGTGTTCGTGAGTATTCTAATTATCTACAAACACTACTGATCCTCTGCCTTCTTCCAAGCTCTAGTGTGGCTGCTTTGAAGAACACACATCAAATGAGACATGTTTGCACCCAGGCCTGTGGGAAAGTGTATATAGAGAAGAAAAAAACACTTCTGAGCTCTTCAGTTGAAAACAGAGAAAAAGCTAGAGAAGTCTGGAGAAATAATAAGTAGATAAGTGAGTCAAGAATGAGGGGATCTCTCAGATCTGTTGATAATACCTGGAGTATAGATCCCTTGGAGTACTAACCATTCTCTGTAAAGAATGGATAATACCACAAAAAAACATGTACACATGATATTCAGTATACTCTAAAGTACATTGCTGGTATCTGCAAGAATAAATGAGACATATATTTCATATGAAGTGCATGCAGCTGGGCTTTCATCAGTGACCAGTCCCAGGCTCACCAAAGTCAGAACCTCCTATTCTAAATTTCTACTATATTGAAGAGCTAAATAATTTATTTAAAGAATTGCATTCTTGGTTGGGTTGACTCCAGGCTGCAGCTAAGCTAAGCTTTGGTCAGCTCGGGTCATCTGTCCAACTTCTTGGCCTACTTTCTGAGAGGCCAGAGAGGGAGAAGAAGAAAGAGAAAGCCTTGATGCTGTGCAGGTACTGCTTAGCCACAAGCAAACCATCGTGTGTTATCAACACTTTTAGGCACAAGTCCAGAATAAGGCACCTCTGAATAAAATTAACTCCATTCCATCAGACACTGTACATGTTCCTTAAACATAGAAGTTTACCTTTACTAAGTAGGTGTAGTAAAAATAGTGACAGATAGAGCAGGAGATAGCACAGGATGAAGAAAAGGGCTCTAACTAATTTTGCTATGTGTTTTTCTGCATGTCTGAGCCCCCTTCCCTTAGTGGAAAGTTAAGTGGGCCACTTCACTGAGTGCCTAACAATGCCATCACTGAACATGGCACACAAACTTTTCAAAAAATGAGCTAAAGTTCATTAGCCCCAACAAACAGTAAACTACCCTAGGCTTCCTGTAGTGTGACCCAGTGCATAATTCATTGTGAATTCCTGTGCTACCTTGGAGCTACGCAGTGGATCAATGCATTGTGGACCAGCACTGTGCAGGGAGCTTGTGTAGGAGCAAGGTTTTGAGCTTGGCAACTCAAGCTGCAGAATCAGTACAATGCATAAAAGAGCATAGTGATGCTGAGACTCCCATCAGAAGCGTAGATAAGTCAGAAAACTGAGTAATTTGCTTGCCATATTTTGAAGCAAAACCTGGTGCTGCTACAGCGTTCATATGACCAAATGGTGCTAGTCAGAAAACAATACTGGATGACAGTTATGCCCCTGTTTTTGTAGATTTTGTAAATTAAGTCTATTATTTCATGAGGAATTCATACTGACTTCTTCCTATGTGTCATATAAATGCTGGTGGAGAAGAAACCAATCAGGACTACTAGCACAAGAGATTATTTGTTATATCTGTACTGAAAACAAAGTAGATCCAAAATAGTTTCATAGTTCATATAACAATCCTCTGCTTTTGTCTCCCTCTGTAGGAATTTTTTGCACCCTGGGGAGGGGGGGATAAGAGAATTTGAGATTTTTATTTCAATTAATTTTAATAAAAAGAAGCCCAACAACAGCCAGAGGTCTCCCGCTCATCCCTAGCTAAAAACCCCAGAGATGCTGTTGCACCTGCTGGGTACCTGGCTCCTGGTCCTATGGTGTTGCCTCAGAAAGTGGCACTTTCCTCCCAGCTGAAGTACCATGGATGTATTAAAGGAGCATGACAAGATGAGAGAAATAAAAAAGCTTAAAAATAAGAATTTTTACAGATATTCCTTAGTTGCCAGTTCTTGTCTACAAGGTAGGACCCTTGTGTACTCTTCAGGTTCTTAAAAAAATTCATAAAGTCAATTCCACAGCAAGGCAGAATGAATGGTTTAGTTTCCTTGCCAGCAATGTGACACAGGTGTTCACAGGGTGAAATGAAACTGCTTCTTTAACAGTGAATGAAATGCTACACAACCTCTTGGTCAGTGTGGGAAGAGTGCAGTAGCAGTTCGAAAACACAGAGGAAATACCAGGCTATAATTACTGCAAGAATTAAAATGGGGCTAGTGTCTCACATCTTGCACAAAGAAGTAAGAATCCTGAATTGAATAGTTTTATTATTTGTTTTTCTCTTGAAATAAAAATCTGAGCAGCACAACTGTGAAGTTCAGTACCATCTCAGTGATTTCAGGCAAAAGGGCAAATGAATTCCCCACCATTTCCTTTCCAGATTGCTGTCAATAAAAAAGGAGGCAGCCCAGGCTACACTGGCAGGCACAGCATATTGCTTAGGTTTATCAGCAAAAATGGCCCTTTATTGTGCTGCACCTTCTATGACTGCACTATCAGCTGCAATGATGGAGTATAGAAAATTAAAAACCTGCAGTATGAACTCAAGTGTGTGGTACCTGTGGAATCATCAGTGCCACTTTTTTCTAATATTTTTTACATGGATGGATAATAGAAAACATGTAACCTTATTCTTCAAATATATATACACAATTCCTGTTGGTCAGGAAGCAGAACTGGTTTGCAAGACACCTACTGTAAATGTGAAAAAAGAAATCAAAGAATTTAATAGCTGTCATTTTAGTGTTCTGAAGTCATTGTTAATCAATAGCTTCATATATTTACTCACACTAAATGGAAAAAAAATGGAAACATTGGAGTTAAGCTTATGATCTTATGCAAAAATTATAAATAAATAATTAAAAAATAAAATCAAGAGAGCTTTGATGTTGCGATATCCAGAAAAGACAACAGCTTACTCTAACAGATTGCTATTTGTATGTCCTTTCCACACTGTCACCTTTTTTCCACTGAGACACACAAATGACATTCTGAACAGATATGAGATTTAGTTATCTCAGATTTTTTAAAAAACTGAGCTATTTTAGTATGCTTTCTGTCATAACAGCTCTAACTGAAACTTAGCATAGTCATGCGTCAGATGATGAGTCCACTGTGTTTTTTTCATTTTCATTATTAAATTGTTTACATGAATGACTGCAAAGTAATTACTGAGCTGCCTTTCTACTACAATTTCCCAAACTGTAAGGGATATTTAACCTCACAAAGGCAAGAGAAAAACTGTCCAGTACCATTCTATTTCTTCATGCATTGTTCTCTCCTCTCACAGGCATGCTTCCTTGGGGACTTTTCTTGATCTCTGTAAGCAGACATACCTAAAATAAAGATTCTGAAGGTATGCAGACACAGAGAGATGAGCACATACATACACAGTAGATGGGTACAAACATCCTGTATTATAAAAAAGTTAAGAGAAAAAGGGAAGTTTGGGATTCACTAAGGTAAATGGCTAAAGGACCTAGGTTTCTGTTGGAGAATGGCCTGGTAAACAGACGTGGCAAGGACACAGAGTCCTCGGCGATTTTGTTACAAAGTTTGAAAAAGTAAGGTAGCAAGTAAACAGGGTGTGGGTCTGGGTGGAAAATGCCCAAGTGGGGGAGCGTGCATATGTAACTTTTCGGTAGTAGCCAATCAGTAACTGACTTGTAGTCATAATTAACAGAAACAGTATAAATGTAACCCTGACCCCTCAATAAAGTTGAAGCTTGCTTATCAATCATATTCATTGCCCACTTGTCTTCCCTCGTGGTTTCTGACAGGTTTCCACCAAGGCATTGATACAATATCACCAGCAGGTACTGTAAGTCTACTGTGGTCTGGGGGTGGAATTCCCAATTGGCACCAATTCTCTTGATTTGGACTGTGGATCCCCCAGTCTTTCCATCTTTTTTTTTCCTTACTTGCAAAAGTGATGCGTGCAATTTTGACGTAGCAGTAAAATATGAGATGAGCACCCAGCTTTGAAGGAGGAAGAACTTGTCATTCCTGGCCATGTGCTTAATTATTTTAAAACAGCTTCGAGGTGGGTAACAAAAGTAGATAAAAAGAATCTGAGCAATCTGCCTTCCCAAGCTGGAAGCAATATAAGCTAATGGAAACCCATTACATCAGCAAGACTCTCAAATCCTTGTGAAAGTAATTTATTTTCCCTCTACAGTAGTTTTCCTAGCATAAAATTGGGCATAAAACTGTTAGTACTTCTTGTGATAAAGAAATAAAAAGAGAGTGTTCAAATATCATGCATTGCTTAACAGAAATAAGGTTTTTTGACAAAGATGTGAAAATTTAATTTTCAGTGTATGAACAATGAAGTGGGAGGATTATTTTTTGCCATTGAACTTTATATGCTAGCAACATTTTGATCAACTATTGAACATGATTCTAGATTCTAAAACTAACCACAGAAGTATGAGATTATTGATCAAAGGCTTTGCAGTAAAAACAAAACAGCTTGCACTAATCAGTAAGTGAACTCTGCAGATTGCTAGTGGCAAGCATGAATGGGAAAGGAGTGAAACAAATTGCTTCAAAAGTTTTATAGCTATCAAGTCAAAAGGTGGTTCTATGAGATATTTTTGATGGGTTTATTTCATTTCTTATTTATTTAGAAGGAACAGATTAATAGGATAGACAAATACGGTGTTTTCGTGGCCCATAAAAATTGTAAGAAGTTCAGCCATGCAGCCTCTGAGCTGTGAGAGACTTAAATCAGTGAAAAGTTCTGGGAAAGAGCAGCACAAGCCAGGGGGATGTAATGAGCAAGAGTAGCAATACAGCACGCAGGAGGATCAAGCAAGCAGCGTGGAAGGGCAGCTCCAGAAAGAGCTGGTGTGGTGGAGAAGTTTGAAGTGGTTGCTGTACAGAGGGAGAATGGCAGTGTGCCTGCAGGGCCTTGCTCCTCTTTTCTCTCTTTGCTGTGACTGTGGTAAGCAGGGGGAACTTCAGGCTGTGGCTGGGAACATGTAGCAAAACAGCAGAGGACGTTCACTGGGGCAAGAGTGGGTGTATATAAAAGAAAGAATGGACAAATCACTATTTTAATTCTGCTTAGTTACAGCAGGGATGTGTTTTCTACACAGGCGAAGAGGGTGGTTTAGAGAGCCTCCAGGGTAAATGGCATTCAGCATTCACACAGGCCACACACAGGGATCGAGCATGCATATGCACACAAACACTTGCAAAAACAAGCCCTTTGCACAGGCTGTCTCAGCAAACATCTTAAAATATCTGCACGTCACCCACAGTGCTGAAGGATGCTTATGGACCTTTATAACTGTTGTTCAGACAGCACTGAAGATGTCAAGAAACACACTGTTTCAACACACAACAGATGGAACACTAACGGATTTAAAAATATATAAATTTTAAAAAAAGCACAAACTTTGTGTTAGAAATACATATAATATGCTTACTCCATATGTAAAACGTTTGTGGGACAGGTGAGATTCCAGGCATTTCAAGACAAGGAGGAATATATCTCTGCCTATTTAAGTTTTTCCACACAGATGTAATGGTGTGTCAGCATTAACTCTTTCCAAAGGTTTAGGCCTTTGTGTCTTTGTGTGCTATAACTAGCAAATGTAAAGCTGAACAGTACTGTTTGGCTCTAGTATGCAGCCAATGAATACTGCAGGGGTTGCTCATGCAAGGGGCACATAAAAACAACAGACAGAAGGAAAGCCCTGTAGTATATCAAGCCCATTAATTTTTATTTGGGAAATAAAATTTTCTTTTTGGTTTTTCTGACCAAATGCTTCTATGACCGAGTGTAAGGAAGTCTGTGATAATCTTCTGGTGCAATCTTTAAATCAGTAACTGTGAGTCAAGTGGCACAAAAGCTTTGTGCATCTTCTGCATGTACCAGCCCCTCTCTGTGTATTGACCCTCTGTTCTCTTGCAAATTTAACCTCGTGGTTAAAACACAGCTCAGTAAAGCAGGGAACTTATTATAATGCTGTACCTACCTGGGGAAATCTCTGAATTCTGGGAAAATCTGTAGGTCTGAGCTTTATCAGCTGGATATAAAACTCCTGCTGTTTAGGTAAGTGGTTGCAATAAACAGGTAGGACACTACTTCTGTTAAAGCTAAAGAATCAAAAAGTTGAAAAATAGAGAATATCAAAACTGTGATCACTTCACAACTATCCTGTGGATATGTAAGGACAGATTAATTTTCAATATCTCTGCCCTTTGCTGTAGGTACAGGAAGAGTTGTTCTTATAAACAGGCATTCATCTTATATTGTCTGTAAGTAAAATTGTGCCTATATTCAGCTCATGCACTTTTGAAAAGAAAAAATACTCAAATTGTGATTTCTGAAGGATGTTTACAGGGATGTGTGATGTTTACAGGGAGAGAGATACATGCACCTAGTGTGTGTGTGTGTTACATGTACTCAATTCGTTTTTCTCATGATAAAAGCAAGCATTGCTAAATTATTTTGAACAGAGAATTAGAGACAAGGACAGAATGTGCAAGTAAGTACTGCACTGTAGTGTCTCACTAAATGTCATCCATATACAATTTGATTAGAGATTAGTGTGGAGCATGAGTTGGGGCTGGATACACTGCCACTGTAGCTATGTTTGTCTTAAATTAGTAAGGATTAATGTTTTGGGCTTTTTTTAGAAGTGATTGACTGCAGGTAGTGGCAGAGCGAGCCTCCCCCTAACTCTCACTTTGCTGAGCTGGATCCCTGGAAAAGCTGAGTGAGAATTTAAGTCATAGTATTTTATCACTATTCCACAACTATCTCCACTTAGTTTTGGGTAATTAAAAGCTCTGTGCACCCCTCAATCCATCTTTACCAAAATACACAATTGTTTCCATGACATAACGAGCGTCAGCAACAGCTATCCTGGCTTGGATTCAAGATAATGATCTACATCTGTCTACTACAAATTCACAGCTTTATTTTTTTCTCCAATTGCATGTTCAAGAACATAGACTTGCATCCAATTTTTGTATGAAAACTTCTGGACATTTAAGGCATATTTGTTTTGTTTTAAACTGGAGTTTGGCTCCTCCCCCCTTGCTTTAGCTGTTGCTGCAAACATGAATGAGAAATTAAGTAGTTTGAGAAGTAAGAATCTGCCTGGCTGCTTATTAAAATGAGTGAAAAACTTTGCTTAGGTTTCGGATACTTCATTTCATTTCCCAGTTCTCTTCACCTGACTCTGACGAGGTTGTACTGACATTAGTGTGAGTTCAGTACTTGCTCTTTGAGTGATCTTGAAGCAAAATTCCAGAGCTTCACCAATGCCACAGAGGATATACTCACTGTACATGCATGATACAAGATATTTAAAGTTATGGCCAGTATTTGAGGGCCAGTCTCTTTTCAGTGGTTCCCTGTGAAGGGATAAGGGGCAACAGACACAAACTGAAGCACAGGAGTTCCACCTCAACACCAGGAGAAGCTTTTTTTCTGTAAGAGTGATGGAGCAGGGGAACAGGCTGCCCAGAGAGATTGTGAAGTCTCCTTCTCTAGAGATTTTCAGTATCTGCCTTGGTGCATTTCTCTGTGACCTGCTGTAGGTGATCCTGCTTTGGCAGGGGGCTTGGACTCAATGACCTCCAGAGATCCCTTCCAACCCCTAACGCTATGATTTTTAAGGCAATAAATCAGGGATAGTAAGAAGCAGAACAACCTTTGCTAGAGATGTGTGGGGAAGCAGATGTTGAGGATTGGCTGAGAGTTAACACCTCTTAGTGAAAGAAGATAAAAAAGCCAGTCTGTTGATTCTGTAGCAATAACATGATAGTGAAGTGCATTCTGGAGGTTGAGGTTCATTAGCAAATTAGACAAACACTTAGCCAGCCACTAGAGAAGTTTGAAGATACCCTTCTGAGCAAGGGTTAGGGAAATTTTCCACACTAAAACCCAGCATTACCACCACTGTAAAGCAGTGTAACATAGTGAAGTGATGCAGCAGATTCAACCCAAGTCCACCTAGCCCTGCGTACAGTCTTAAAAAGTGTCTTGATACATTTTTGGTGAGGATAGGGTGACTGTTCCTATCATACATTGCCTAACCTCCCATAGGCAGTGTCGAGACATCTATATCTCAAGCCTCCAAGTTGTACAGCTTGGAGGTATTAAGAAGGTCAGTTTGTCTTCTGTTAGTATTAAGCCTGGGTATGATGATTTCACTGCCTGTCCCTCTTGCTTATTTCATTAGACCTTTTCCCCACAGTAATAATTTTATTGGCCTCTATGATTCCTTTTGCCTTTCTTCTTCCTGTCTCACTCCTTATTTTCCAAACAGAAGTACTTACTTTTACTCATCTTTTACTGTATGACCACTGTTTCATACCACTGTCCATCTTTGTTGTCCTTCTCTGTTTTGCTTTTTCTTGTGCAAGAGTTGTTTTGAGATAGTAGTACCAAAAACTGCCCCAAGCTGTCATATCTGTAATGCAGGTCAAAAAAAAACAAAAAAACAAAACAACAAAAAAGAACTTAAAAAGATGAAAAGATGCACTGTTCATGCACTGTGGAGTGCTCCACCAGCCTGTGGCTGTTTACTAAATGCTGGTAATGGTACTTATGCTCTGCCGAATGAATAAAACCAAATTATCATAGCTGATAAAGCGGAACTGTGCAGGATACTTTCAGTGCTAAATTGCATTAATCTTGACATTTTATCTCTGGAGATGTGCAGTTGTGTAACTGGGAGTTACTGCTGTCACAAGATTTCCAAGTGACAATAGTTTTATCACAGATAGAAGGTTGACTCTGAAGGGGCTGAAATTCTAAACCCAGTGCAGTAAGCAATTTAAGGAAAATTCTTTGCCATAATTTTTACCAGTTGCAGTTGTTATGGGTTTCTAGTAAATGCCCCTATGTCATAAATAAGCTTTTGACTAGTATATTTATAATAGCAGATATTCTCAATTTTTTAAAATACACTCTTACTGATAAAAGAGTGTTACAGACAAGAATTCACTGTCCTGAAAATGCTCGACAAAATGAAGAAGAGGCCAGGATAGATAAATAAAATTTCAGGAAAAAGTACACTAAAAACAAAAACTAAAATTCTGTCAAATTCTCTTCTACATATTCCCTTCAGCCATACATATAAAATATGATATTCCACTAATTTTTAGTCCATTCAGACTAATTCTCTGATTCTATGGTTCTGTGAAAAAAACAGTAATGGTGTGTGGTAAGGTTACCATTTTGTTTTGGGCTTTTTAATATAGATTTCATTATTAATCTCTCACTGGAGATACCAGCATTTCCACACTAAGTGAACATCTCTGAAGGCTATGAAATGACAAGACATGGTAGGTACTCTTAAGGATTTTTTCTAAACTAAACCAAGCTTTCACACTTAGGAAGCAGAGTGAGGTGAAGATGAAGGAGTAAAGGCAACAAAAAAATAGCATTGTCTTTGACATTATCTGTTAAACAAGAAATATTACCTGTCTGTGGTCTCCTTTGTTCCCCCCAACACACATATTCCCTACCCAAAACAGTAACCGTGACATCCTGTAACTTGAAACCAATGCTTTAAAGCAAAGCAGCATACCATCGTGTAAATTACAGAGTCTGCTACACAAATAATTTGCACTGAAATGTTTATCATGTCTCTGACATAGCTACTTCTGTTTATAGCTTTTAAAGTGTTTTTTACTGGTTGCCTCACATCTGATAATACGTCTCCAGAACAGGTGGTGAAAATGTGAAGCAATTATAAGAGCCTCTGTTTGTGCGTGTGTGGTCTCTTGATTTGCAAGGCCACTGACCACATACGAAGCATTGTAAAAGTCTCAAATTTAGATTATCAGTCTCTCTTGTGGAGTACTGCCTTAGCTGCAGCTGAAGTCCTTCTGGATTGTAAGCAGCTTTGTTGAAGGGTTAAAAGATCAGAGTTGCCTAAACCTTGCTCAAAGTAGATCTGAAAATGTTTTTAAATCTTACATATGAATAGATCTGAAAATGTTTTTAAATCTTACATATGTCAGTATTGTGGCAGTGGGTAACTATCCAGTATTCCAGTACAAGGTTGGCTGCTTAGTACAGCTCATGAAGTGGTCAGATCAGTACAGTTCAATTGGCCTAGGCCAGGGTGGTCATTTTTATTGAATTTACCATTGCACCTTGAGAAATCTTGCCCGAAACCTTGCTGGAATAAGTTGGATGTTAGGAGATAAGTTAGGATCAGGCTAATCTTATATTATGTCCAGCTGGGGGAGGAAGATTTGTTCCTTTTTCCTTGCAGTTTTATCGTGAAAATATCTCTTAGGAGATTCCTTGCATATTCTTCTTATTCAATTAGAAATATCCACCTTTAGAGGAAGAATACTGTCTCCCCAGTGGGTATAGTGCAACTCAGAGTATTTTTCAGTGCAGCTCTACATTTGGATGTGACAGATGCCATTAAACTTACACAAAACCAAAAATAACTTCAAATACTTGCCCTACATCCACAATAGGGATGCACATCTTGAATGAAAATAACCTTAGTAGAACTGAAAGAAAAAGGGAGTAATTGAGAGCGTATTCCATATATGGTGGCTTTGCTCTTTCCATCACTGTATTCCCTCCCAGCATACCTGTATCTATCCAGGTCCACTAACCATTTACTGTGCAATCACAATTTCCAGAATGAGAACATATGCTCTGGTCTAGGATTTTAGTTACAATGGGCTCTTTCTTACATCTACGATGTACAAGCTTTCGAAATAAATTCAACAGCAGGTCTATGCAGATTATTTTACCAAAATGTTCCCAGTACATGTTTCCAGTACTATTGACTGAGCTGGAGAAGAGGTAGCCAGACTGTATGTAAAAAGTGCATGAACTACAATAATTTTCAAAGAAGCAAGTATCAGAGAGATTAACTGCACAGCTTTTGTAGAATTCTTCTGGGACACAGTGTAGTACAATAGAGTAAGAGCTCATGGTGTATGGTACTCAAGTCCCTAAGGATTCATGTTGCTTATTTGCATTTTCCTTTACCACAGTTTCAAGTAGTCCTGAAAGTTAGGCAGTGTATGACAATAACCATAAGAATTTTGTACTCTTATAATTTTTTTATCTATATCAGAAAATGACTGAAAATAGAGGGGTATAACAGAAAATGTTAGGCTGCTTGCACTGCTTGTGTTGTCGTCACAGCAGCAATTACATGGTCTTAAAAGAACAAATCCATTAATACATCTAATATAAATAAAATTTCAGACAACTAATGCCTAAGTGATTAAAGATGTCAGACCACTATGACTTTGCAATCAAGATTGTAGTTGTAGAGAATCCCCCATGTCAGATCCCCCTGAGAACACGTCCTTCCTAATGAAATTAGAGGAAATAGTAGAGGCAATCAAGTATGGCCTAATTCCTGCAGAGGTGTTCATGCATGCTAAGGACTCTAGGAGCTTGAAGAACATGGGTGGAAAACAGAGATTTTCAAAAGCTTTATGTTAAATGGATGTGTCTACCAGAGGGTTCCTGTGCAGTAGGACAGGAGGTGGTGCAGTGAACATCTATGCCACTCATCTTCCTGGTAAAATTCCTCATGATAAACTGAGGTGTATTTGATATGCAACAGATGGCAGCATTATTTTTGAGATCATTATGGGTTTAATTTACCTAGAGTGAGGCCTCTGTTTTCCTTGTCCTCACTCACTAAGGACTATTAGGATTCTTGATGTGCAGTCATAGAGTTTAGCCAAGTTAGTCCCTGAAAGCTGCACTGGTATAACTTTCCCTCTTTAACAAATGAGTGCATAGAACCAGTTTCTATGGAGATCCCAGACTCCATAAGAAGATCTGTATAAAAAGGTTGTACATTATTCAGAAAATCACAGTAATTTGTAGGAGGAAGAAGAGGGTTTTGGGTGGTTTTCTTTCTGAGCCAGTTCTATCATCTACTACACAACTTCAGCTTAAGAAACGAAGCCCAGCCATAGTTTACATAACTGTATAAATAATGCCAGCTGTAGAAGCATTCATTGACAGCAATGGATAAAAATACGTAAAAACTCAGCTGCCTAAACATTGCCTTTTAAGTACAGTAAATCAATGATCATAAGCTGTCTGAAACACCAACTGAGATAAAATATGAGTGTTTATAAAATACAGGGCTCCCAAGCAGATGGCCTAAAGGCTGCTTAGTGATTCACATGTAAAAGCAAAAAATTCCCAAATGGCCACTGTTCTGAATCTATTTACATTTAAGCTGCAAACTGGTGTTACCATGATTCTAGTCTGTAGAAATGCTGACCTATCACAATTTTACACGATTTTAGTGAAGAACTGCTAGGCTTTGACATTTTTGAAAATGAAGGTCAGGTGCTACACAGTTGCCGTGAAATATATAATTACTCAGTTAATTTTCTGTTATTGCATTTAAACAAGTTTTTTTTTTCAGAAAGCAGAAAAAATGGTGAGTGACTAGAACACAGAGATCTACTCTTGACCTAAATGACCATAATTGAATAGTTTGTGATGCGGGTTAAATATTGGCATCCTAACTTACTTTCTTATTTGAATAAGACAGCTTTTGTCAAATAATTATCCTTTACTGATTTCACTGATAATTACATTTGGGATGTAGCTTTATGAATTGATGTCTATATTTTGTTAGCTTTCTTCCCCGTTTTCTGCCTTATCTCAGCCATGCATTTCTGTCTATATAAATAGTAACCGGAAATGTAAGTGGAGCAGATCTTATTTCCAATGAATGATGTTTTCATTTTTATGAATTTGCAGGGGCTTTCTGTTTAACCTGATAATGGGTTCTTACGGAGTTTTTTTCCAATGCTTGGTCATACCAAAAGATTACACATACAGGTGGAGAGGTTGTGAAAAGTCCCTAAGAAAACTTCAAGTTTTAGTAGAGTAGCTATCAGATGTCCAGGAAAATAATTCCTCAGTTTTTAAATTATCTATATACAAATATGAATTGAATTGCTTTGCCTGGATGGTATGACTTTCTGCTTGCTCTGGAGAGAAGCAGGATTTCATCATATAAGATATTCAGTTTTTCACACTCTTGTGACCAATTTTATTTGAAAATTTAAAATGGAGGAAAGAAAAAAAAAAAAAAAAAAGAACAGCCTGCCAGCCCTTACAGAAATCAGAAATTTTTGCTAATAAACCCAAAACAACACCCTTACATATTCTTTGGTTTTGGGAGGGTCTTTTTTTCCCCAGTTATTATGTTTCAGAACTCATGAGTTTATAGGAAACAGAATGTTAAGTCAGCAATGCACACCAAGCAAGTTTCATAAACAATAGTTTAGCACAGGATAATACCAGAATTGGACAAGAAGCTGTATTCTCCCTTCTTCAAAAACAAAAAATTAAAAAAAATTTAAAAAAAAAATTCTCATGTCACTGTAGAACAAATAAATATTCTGTACGTTTTCATAGACTTCAAGTACTTTTCATGAAAGCAAAATTAAAATAACCAAAATTTTTTTTTTTTTTTTACACCAGAACAGTTGCTTTGCCCTGGAGACTTCAACAGAGCCAAGGTTCAAGTCCTCCATCTGAACAAGGCAAAACAAGCTGCTTCTCCACATTTTACGCGATGTTCTTGAACATTTACCTCCATTAGTGCATTTCTATGTGACTTGAAATTTCTCTTTTCTTTGTCAAAACTGGCATATATTTATAAGTTTCATATTTTGTAATATATTTCAGAGAAAACAGCCTGTCTGAAAACATCTTAGTTCTAACGAATGTATATTTTATCTACAGTTTTTGGTTTATTGCTTGATGTCTGTTGAGTCTTAATACTTAATTTCATTACATATCCTGATCCCATTAAAGGGTTGAGTAGACTAGTCATAAAATTTGTACCACACTGATCCAGTCTTTTCAACTGGCTCTTTGTCAAATGGAAACCCAACTTTTAGCCCATATTAAGATAATTTAATCTATTTCATTGCTGAAGGTTGCACGTGGAAAAGCCCTTATATAGTAAGAAGAAGCGTACTATTTCACTAATCTATTTTATCCTGATATATAATTTTTTTTTATGCACTTCATTTTAAGAACTATACAAGTATTACAGGTTCATTAGACTTTTGAATTAAGGGGATATATGGAAAGACTTTATCACTTAATTAATTAACTGCAGGAGAGGGAGGCTGTATCTTCTGTTTACATTCAAGGAAATGAATGTCAAAGATTGCCATGTGTGTGTCGTAAATAACAAAGGCCACCAGTGGAGAGCTTCTATTTTTGTGATGAGAACATAAAAGTCAGTTGCTTCTGTTCCAGAGGTGATATTTTACTTAGACGTCTGCTCTGTTTGCAAAAAGGAGGTGAAACGTCTTTTGTTACTGATTTGCAGTCTGAGAGGGTTTGGACATCAATTAAGTTTAAGCCTTTTGAGAGTCTTTCAGTAAACCTTTGTGTTTTAATGACAGACTGAACAGTTCTTTGTAAAAATACAATTTAGATGAGCGACAGAGAGAATAAAGCAAATAGAGGGTGGAGGTTATCATGAGACTAATTACATTACATCCCAGGAGTATTTTGCTGCTTGTCATTGGTTTGCCTAGACTGTAATTCTACTATGAAAACTTTGCCATGGGGAATTATATCATGCTATTCTAAAATCTTAACCATAGATTTTTGTGGACGATTTCTGGGGAAAAAAAGATGATGAATTCAGCCATTTAGAGTGGCCAAAAGTGATAGAATTTTAAAGGAATTAATTCAAAAGATTTTGGAGTGCTCCATTCTTCTTAACATCTTCAAGAAAACTACCTTTTTCTTTGGAATAACTTTTGGATGAAGAAAAGCGGGGTCAAGGATGAATATCAGGATTTTTATTATAGTAATGTGGTTTAAATAACTTTGAAAATGAAACTAAAATAACTATATTCAGTTAATATATATTTATTTTACACCACTATCTTTCAAATGAGCTATAGAGAAAAGAATAATTCTGTAGAATATGCTTTCATCTCTGGAGTCATGTTTATTGGTTAAATTGTTATAATCTACAAGTAAATGGTAGATACTGGCTTGCTTGTGTTTGAACACAGACTTTTCTGTAAAGCTCAAGAATGAACAATCGTCCAAGACATGTAAATAATAGCTAATAAGAATGCTGAATTCCAGCTCTTTAATGATTCAGTCATCGTAACAAAAAAGTCACCAGTTCAGGGATTTTTTATGCTGTAAGGACCCTCTGCAGCCATACCTAACACCATTATCAGTGTAGGGACTGTAAGTTTAATAGCAGTTGTGTAGCTGGTATGTTTATGTTACCCATGTCCCTGTTACTAATTCCAACATTGAGATCAGCCTGGCTCTTTTGTTGTCTGAATTTTTTGAGCTTTTTAATAATTGCAAGGTACCACGAAAATAACTGGGGTTTATTGCAATATAATATAGACTCAATCTCTTTAAAATTTGCCTCTTTGCACTTGATAAAATTCTTTATGTTGCTGTGATACACAAATTCATTGCACTGCGGAGAATATTGATAGATTAAAAAATCCGAAAAAAAATTGTTTAATTTGCAGATATTTTATTCTGCTCCTATTTCCTAATGGAATGGCTGAGCTGAGTAAGGAAACAAAAAATATAGGGGGAAGTCCCCTTTAAGAAAATACATCATAAAACATTCGACCTTGCAAAACGGCAGTGTGCTAGAATAATAAAAAAAAAAAAAAAAAAAAAAAAATGTGGGTCCTGTACAGTGACTACTAGTGCTTTGGCAAATGGTTCTATTTTTTCATTTTCTGTGTGTCTAAGCATATGGTGTTGTCCACTTGGTAGATTTGATGCAGCCCTACAGAAAGTTGAAATTTGTATTCCTTTATTTTTCGTGAACCAGTACTACTGTAGTTGTGATAGCTAATTTTATGTTCTGCTAAATTATCTGGTCTAAACAAAGACAGCTACATCAACAACATCTCTTTACAAGCCTAGCAAGAAATTAATCTGGCCTCTATGGTGAAATGCAGCAAGAAAAGTTTCTATAAATATACTGACAACAAAAGAACAACCAGGGAAGAACAACCTCCATCCCCTATCTGATGCAGGGGGAAACATAGTGATAAAGGATGATGGAAAACTTGAGGTGCTTAATGAATTCTTTGCCTCAGTCTTTAGCAATAGGACAAGTTATAAAGAAGAAACTCAACTTCTTAAGCTAGGAGACAGGAACCAGGAGCAGAATGACCTCCCCACAGCCCAGGAGGAGATGGTCAGTGACCTGCTACACAATGTAGATGTTCACAAATAAATGAGGCTGAATGGGGTGCACCCAAGAGATCTGAAAGAATTGGCAGGGGTGCTCACCAAGCCACTTGCCATCATTTACCAGCAGTCCTGGCTGACTAGAGAGGCATGGGCAGACTGGAAATCAGCCAATCCCTATATGTAAGGAGGAATGGAAGGGTGATCCAGGAAATGGCTGGAAGCTAATGGAGCAGATCATTGTGAATATTGCTATGGGGTACACAGAGAACAACCAGGTGATCCTGCACAGTCAGCATGGATTTGTGCAAGGCAGGTCCTGTTTGACTAATCTGACCTCCTTCTATGACAGGGTGACCCACTTACTGGATGAGGGAAGGGCTCTGGATGTTGTCTGCCTTGACTTTAGCAAGGCCTTTGATGCAGCCTCCCACAGCATTCTCCCAGAGAAGCTGGCAGCTGAGTGCTTGGATGGATAAAAAACTGGTTGTATGTCCAGGTCCAAAGAATTGTGTTAAATGGAGTTCAGTCCAGCTGGTGGCTGTTCAGGGGTGGTGTCTACCAAGGCTTAGTGCTGGGGCTGTTCCTGTTTAGCTTCTTCACTGATGATTTGGGTGAGGATACAGAGTGCACCTGCAGTGAGTATGCAAACAACACTAAACTGGGTGGAAGTGTTGATCTGTCTGAGGGCAGGGAGGCTCTTGATGGATGGGTTGAGGCCCACTATATAAATTTTCAACAAAGTCAAGTGTCAAGTCCTGCATTTTGGCCACAACAACCCCCAGCAGTGCTACAGGCTTGAGAAGGAGTGTCTGGAGAGCTGCCCAGCAGAGAAAGAACTGAGGGTGCTGATTGACAGCCAGATGAAAATCAACCAGCAGTGTGCCCAGGTGGCCAAGAAGGCCAAGGGCATACTGGCCTGTATCGGGAACAGGGCAACCAGCAGGACCCGGGAGATGATCTTACATTTTTACTCAGCCCTGGTGAGGCTGCACCTCAAGAACTGTGTGCAGCTTTGTGTGCCATAGTTTAGGAAGGACATGGAGGTTCTGGAGAGGGTGCAGAGTGTGTTGGCCTCTTCTCCCCAGTAACTAGTGATAGGACAAGAGGGAATGGGTTAAAGTTGCACCAGGCGAGGTTCAGATTAGGTTTTACAAAGAATTTCTTCACTGAAAGAGTGTTGAAGCATTGGAACGGGTTGCCCAGGGAGGTGGTGGAGTTGCTGTCCCTGGAGGTATCAAAAAATGGGTAGATGTGACACACTGGGAGATGATTTAGTGGTTAGGATGGTGTGTAGGACTCATGGTTGGACTAGATGATTTTGAAGGTCCTTTCCAGCTATGGTGATTCTATGATTCTATGTACAGATAGCCTGCTGCAGTAAACTCACAACTGTGTGTTTAAGAGACAGTTTATGTAACATCTTCAGAAGTGACAAACGTTGCTTAGAAAAAGCAATAAAGCTCAGAATATCTTACTTAACCAGCACATAGAAACACTTGTATGTTCTTTTAGAGGTGTTTTGTAAATGTTCTTAAAAAAAGAAGAAGAAAAAAGATTTTAACTTTGTTTTCTTTACAAGAAAATACTAGTTTCGTTTTCTGTTTCAGTGGAGTGCTCTCACTACTAAGTGTACACAAATAAAATCCTTCATTTCTCCATTACTATGAATCATATTTTTCTTCCAATTGCAGGTCACCTACTGAACTCAAAAAGTAAATAACACTTTACATCAATATGCACCTTACCCTAAAATTTTGGGAAGATCATAGAGTAACACTTAGGTATTTTATCTGGCAAGAGGGTTCCAGTGACCAAAGTGATTAGTAGGCAAAATGGTTATAAATGGTTTCCACCAATAGCAAATAAACGCAACTGACTTCGCTATTCAGTCTGTGGTACTGGCTATTTATATTCTTGAGAAGATATTTGTTAGAGCAGTGAGTACATCAGTGGGCAACGACATACTCCAAGTGTTTTAAGTTAAATCCACTTAATTTTATAGTAAATTTCAACAACTGAGAAACACATCCTACCTTTCTGGATATAGGACTGAAAGATACGTAAGAAAAAAACAAAACAAAACAAAACAAAACAACCAACCCAACAGTATTACATGGATCAAATCAATATTCTTTCGTTCATAAAACTACCATATAGACTTCCACCTTCCCCTGTATAAAATAAATGCTAAATTTCCTGGGATTTTACCACTGATTAAACTGGTATGGGCTCTACAGAGGTAGCCATCAAGGTGGATATATTTAGTGGTTAGGATGGTGTGTAGGACTCATGGTTGGACTAGATGATTTTGAAGGTCCTTTCCAGCTATGGTGATTCTATGATTCTATGACCCTTCACCTTATGCAACAGTATGTTATCTGAGGTGTTACTACAGAATGCATTACTATTAATGATGGTGCCGGTAGCAGAATGATCTGCTGTGAAGTTGTCAAGTAGTTTTGCAATGTTGAAAGTCAGAATAAACATTCTGATTTGTAATCTTAAGTTTAACATGTAAATAGCTGAGACAGGGCTAGCAAAGAAAGTTTTAATACACCAATCTGCATATTTTTCTATTTTCTGCATTTCTTCTCAACACTGCACTTCAAAATGCTTAACAAAGTCTGAGTTTGGCTTTTATATGTCAAGTTATTTTCCTAGCATATTATGCAATGTATGGACAATTCATGAATTGGTCTCATAAATCTTCAATATTGGCTTTTATTTTTGTGATCCAAACCAAGAAAGATTACAGCTTGTGATTCTATTTCCAGCTTATTAAAGTCAGTTAGGGGGCCTCCTAATAGCTCCTTTGGAGCTATTTCTATTTACAGTCTGTTATTATTTCAACATGAATAATGATGAGGGTTAGGTTCAACTGGCATTCAGATTCACAGTCTACATTGTGGTTGCTTGAAATACTTTATTTCAAGGATTATTTTTATTAAACTGCTAAAAGCTCAAAAACTAACAATTTCAAAGTAAGAGGTCTTTCTAAAATGGGACAGCACTATCTCCCGTAAAAATGGAATTAAACCAGCCTCATGTGTCCAGAAGAACCTTAGAACGGTTCAGGACGAAAGGAACTTACAGGTGTCACTCTGTAGTGTTTTGCTTTCTTGGTTCAGAGTAAAGTACCTGGCAGCGTGGAGAAGGATTACAGAGTTGCTATGTCACTGCACTCTTACAAAGCACAGGGCAAGGCTGTTAACTAGAAAGTCTCAGAAATATCTAGAAATAAAGCATTACAGATTCTGGATGCACCTCATATAAAACAACTGGTATTATATTTTATTCATGAGTGAGTTGTGTCATAGTCACCTAGAGAAAATTAAATTGTTAGTATTTGGTGGAACAAAAGTGTGGGAGAGCATCTTGCAGGCTCAGCAGTGTCTGCAGAGAAGGTGAAGTCCCCTTGTCTGATTCCTTTGAGTCCAGACAACATAATGCTGTTTTACCAGCAAGTAAAGATGTGTTTGCATTTAACACAAGGACCACTATGCTATCAGCTGGGAAATCACCAAATTTTTGTGTGTTGAAAAGGATTTGGGATGTTTTTAAAAAGATACGAGGCCTGACTTTGCACTCCAAGATTGAAAAGTCCAGGGGCACACTCCATCTGCTGAGCAGGAGCCATCTGTGGAACAAGATCAGAGACCTGTGCTTAGAGACACAGGCTAAAATAAGCATTTTGTTGTGTTTACACAGGAAAAAACCTGTATATGTATTTCCTAAAAAAAAAAAGTTATAAATCACCATTATCCCTTCACAGGCAGCACTCCTCACACTCCTCACTCTTGAAATGTGTGAGTGAAACAACTATTTTTGCAGTACTCAATATGACAAACTTCTCTTTAGTCAGGCAGAGCATTTTAAGCACTCATGTTCACAAACCAGCTGCAAAATGTAGTGAAAAAGTAGAGAAAATTAAAAGCAGAAGTTGCTAGTTATAATTTGCCATCAGCTGTCATTGTGAGCATATCTTGATCTAAAATACTGATGTCTGAGATGTCCCTTTCATGTCTAACACAGACACTAAGTGTCCTTTGAACTGAAAACAGGATTCATAGCAAAAATGTAAAACAGCTCTCACTGAGCATGGATGCCTGCATCTGGCATCATTTTTAAGGACTTCTGTGTGCTGTGTAGGAGTCAAGAGAGAAAACTGATGTTGTCTAGTAAAATAATTCTGAAAAAAGAAATATGTATCAGTTGAGCTGGTCATAAATGCAGCACTTCTAGCCTGAGTCTACATTATTTCTGCTAGGCACTTCAATTGGAACCTTGCCACTGGGAAATCTCCCAGCAGCTCGTATGGCTACTGTTTTACTTTGGTTGGCTCAAAGAAAGGAAAAAAGCTGTGTGGGAAAACCAGAGGAATTGCTTAGCCTTTGCAAACTCCTGAAGTGCAGGGCCAGGCTGTTATCTGGATAGGCTGAGTTTTATTGAGCAATTCCATGTTGCAGTCGCTGGATGTGCTCAGTGCAAGGAGCTGCAGTGTGTGTGCTGCCAAACTGCCATATGGGATGCTCATCTGGAGAGAACAGGACACCTAGGCACATATTCATGACGGTGGTACAAGAGCCTCTGGTTGCTGGTGTTTTCCAGCTGCAATGTCAAAGAGTCAAAAGAAAGAGGAAACAGTGTGAACAGCGTTGGAAGAAAAGGTATCACTGTGTACATACATGTCCAGTTACTGCAGAGGGTACTGCAGGAAGAGGTTTAATGAGGTATCAGAGATGTCAGGTGAAATATAGCTCCAGTTTTCATTGCCCTTGTCATCTGGTTCTCAAGAGTGTGTTGATATTTTTCCTTGGCACTGTAAGGATGAACACTCTTAGGAGTGGCTACCTGTGGCTTAAGCTTAAACTCTTGTGTATCTTGGAGAGTTTCAGCTCAACAGAGTTCCTCATTCTTTTTCCTCTGGTTAGACTGCTTCTACTCCCCAGACTAGATATTTGTAAATGAACAAATATCTTCCGTGAGAATGAACATCTCTGTCATGGGAACAGAATGATTCATCAGGTGAATTTTCTTTCTTGTCCCATTTTTCTCATAAGCACCATATAATCAACAATGTCAGAGGCCAGGGAAGTACAGCAGTTTTAGCACAGGAATGCTTTTCTTTCCCAAGAGCACAAAAGGAAGTTCTGTCAGCTGGGTTTGCTCCTAGTCTGATCTGAAAGCCTAACCAACGTAATGTAACCAGTATGGTAACATCCTAGTCATCTATTCCAAATGAATTTAGGAAAAAAAAAAAGCTTGCAGTGGAATAGAAGTTACGAAGTTCACTGGTGTTACCTGCAAAGCTTTTCCAGGCACTCCGGATCCCTGGGGTAGCACATCTCTCTGAGTATGTACGTGGCTGTGTGGGGCTGTGTCTATATGATTTGACTATTTTCAGATCAGACCTGTCACATAAATAACTGTCTCAAAGTGGTAGGATTCTTACTATGAAGCTGACAGGTGGAAAAATACCCCCAAGAAATTATGGGAAGGTAGATTGTTGAAACCAGTTTAGTTGGTCACATTTGTCTCAGACTTTTGGACCATGCTGTTCATAATTTCATATCCAAAGGAACATCCTTACCTCGTAGTTAGGAACAATTACTTTCATAATGGAAAGTCACCTAATAATCACCTAAGGTTCAACATTTCCCATTTCAATGACATCTCAAAGCCCATGGATGGATTTGTGTCTATACAGTGCCAGATATTTGAGAATATGGTTTGTTGTAGTCTACAACTATTGTTAGGTATCTTTGGTTGTACTTATGTAAAGGGTAGTTTTAGTGAGCATTTGTAACCTTTATGGACAGATATAACAGACATATATATACACCTCATATGCATACAAGGTACATGTAGTGAGATCATATATGGTTCAGTTTTCCAGGCAATTCAGTGATTCTATGATAACTTTTTCCTATATCCCTCTCAGTACACCTTTACTGAGAAGACCCTATACATTATATGCAGTTCAAATGGATAGTATTTGGTTTTTGCACATACTGGAAAAGTGTCTTGTCCTTTACTGGATGAATTAGATGATTCCAGGAAAAGTGTAATTATCAGCTGTCACTCTGTGGCAAAAGGCCTGGCATCACTCACAAGCACACATCAACCTACTTCCCAAAATTATGTCAGCAGAAGAGGGGAGATTTTCTTTTCCACATAAGCACCAAGTAACACCTGCTGGCCTGATCAGTTTTCTAAGAAAGGAAGTACTCACTGGTCACCACCAGCTAAAAGTAGTCAAGGGCTTATGAACATGGTTTTACCATAGGCAGGAAGTATTGCCAGCAAAGCCTGTACTGCTGGTGGTCCATGTTGGAAGAAAATTGCCACAGAAAGATTATATGTTTATAAGAAACTGACCTGTATCAAAAGGAAAGGGAGATAGTTTCTTGTAACTTTTTTTTGCATAACTAGATTTGAAGTCTGCAGAGATCTAATTAGGTTGTGTGCTTTTTATTCTGTTTTTCTTTTTTCCTTTTACTGAATTTTCAAAGACTATGAAACACACTATTTATCCACATCCAAAAGAGAAAAATATAATAATTTACATAGGAAAAACCTTTACTCAGAACACCAACAAACCACACTTTTTTTCTCCCGTTCAAAATGTTTGTATGAAAAAAGCAAAGCAGAAGCCACAAGGAATTCAGGACTCTTAGAGAACTACTTAGTCAAGCAAAAGTCTCACCAGACTTAATGGCATGATGTCCTGTGGTTTGCTATAGGCTAAACTAAAAGGGATAGGGCAGGGAAATCATAACCAGAGTGGCTTTCCAGAGGACACCCTGCCCGATGCAGTTAAAATTCAGCTGAGCTGTGCACTCAGTGAGACTGATCAGTTTTGCCAGTCTGTGGAAAGAGTAAATGCCCTCTCACACTGAGCTTCCAAGCAGTGTCGGAGGCTTAGGTACACAGCACATTCGCAGCTGCACTTAACTTTTAGGTACATTGCCAACTTTGGAAACTTGTTGTCCTGGTTATGGGTACCTGATGTTCCTAAAGCAATACCCCAAAGAAGAGAAAAAGATCCCTAAGTATAGGACCTGCAATAGCCAGCATGCTACAGAGAATGGAAATTTGCATCCTTTCTGTTACAGCTGCTCCAGTGCTGGTAAAATAATTAAATAAGACTTGAAGCCAGAGGTAAAACAGAATTTCTCTGTCTTCTTGCAGCACAGAAGATATGTTATGCCATTTTGAACTGCACAGTTTCTCTAAGCCATGGAGCGAGGTTGCTCTTTGCTGACTGCAGGAAGCCAACAAGAGCAACCCTTTGTGAGAAACACACTAGTGTGTGTAGCACACTAGTGATTCACTTCAAATTGGTCCTCATGGGAATCTAAACATCAGGTGAGGCAAAGAGAAAGTTATAAGAGAAAAAGCTATGTAAAGTAACAGAAGATATATATTATATCAACACAACATAAAAATTCACATATTCATGTTAGGGATTGGAAGGGACTAGATATCATCTAGTCCAACACCTCTGCTAAAACAAGTTTGCCTACAACAGGTTGCACAGGATAGTGCTCAGGCAGGTTTTTAGTATCTCCAGAGGAGACTCCACAACCTCCTTGGGCAGCTGGCAAATCTTGTTCCAGTGCATTGTCACCCTGAGAGTAAAGGTTTTTCTCATGGAAACTGCCTGTGCTCAAATTTGGGCCCATTGCTCCTCATCCTGTCACTGGACACCACTGAAAAGAACCTAGCCCCATCCGCTAGACACTCATCCTTTAGTTATTTCTAAGCACTCATAAGGTGTCCTCCCAGTCTTCTCATCTCCAGGTTAAACAGTTCCAGCTCTCTCAGCCTTTCCTCTTACGAGAGTTGCTCCAGCCCCCTAACCATCCTCAAAGCCTTCCACTGTACTCTACCCAGTAGCTCTTTACCTTGTACTGAGGAGCTTAGAACTGGACACAACACTTCAGATGTGGCCTCACAAGGCAGAGAAGAGGGGCAGGACAACCACCCTTCCACCTGCAGGCCACACTTCCAAAGGCACCCCAGGACGCCATTAACCTTCTTGGCCATAAGGGCATATTGCTGGCTTATGGTGAACTTGTCCACCAGGACTCCCAGAGCTGCTTTCCAGCAGGTCAACCACTAATCTATACCAGTGCCTGGGCTTATTCTCCTGTAGGTGAAGGACCCTACAGTTGCCTGCACTACACCTGCCCCCCACAAATTTTCAGAATCTATAATGAAAGGCAAAGGTAGTGAAAATGGTATAGATGCTGGAGGAGAACTGAACGTACTAGCACTCCCATTTCCCAAGAAATCAATGAGAACTTTATCATAAAATAGAAACTTGTTTACTAGTAAAAAGCTAGCTAAAAAAGGGGGAAAAAATTACATTCTTATTTTACTAGTGCTGATACCTGCAAAGATATCTGATTGCATATGAAGAGTACAAATTTGACCCTACTGCCTTTTGGTTTAAACAGTCAAGGAGTTCTTTCTAGGACTTAGGACTACTATGAGTCCTGCCCTAGGTGTACCAAGAACCCACAACAGACATTTGCCCCTTTTTGCCAACAAATGTCTGAGACTCCTAAGAATTTTTTTGGTGCAAGTGAACTCACATCTCAGAATGTTCAAGCACAACTACTGAAAAGTTAAAAATCTGATGTAGGAAGACAAGATTTGGGTAGAAATTTAGGTAGTGAGTAAGGTTTCTGTACAGGTGTAAAAGTAAAATTAGTTTGTGATTGACAGCAAGTGTTGACTTCTGGTGTCATTGATTAATGCTCCTTATTCTAAGTAAAATATGTTATAATACCTCATTTACCTCTCCTTCTACTAGTAGGCATTTATGAGCCTCAATCATCACAGTATTTAAAAAGAGAAGTAGGTATTTTTTTTGTTTGGAGGTTTTTTTGGTTGGTTTTGGTTTTGGTTTTGTTTGGTTGGTTGGTTCATTGGTTAGTTGTTTTTTTTTTCTGTCCTATCAGTTAGTAGGGTTAGTAGGTTTGGTACATTCACTGGTTCCTTACTTTTGTATTATCTTGCCTGCTTCTGTGATTTCCATCCATGAAGGGAACAGGTGGCATAATCTGCACTGCATGATATAAAAAAAAAAACCAAAACATACAGTATACTATCTAAGATAAAAACCAGCATCAATAATTTCCAAAATTTTGATATTTTGGCAGCAGGAAAATTTTTTTCTTAGGGCTGCCAAAATAAGATACCTCAGATTTTTTAGTCTCTGATCCCCAGCATAGGATTTTTGATTTAAAGACCTGATGGTTGGTTCTTCCAGTTGAGGCAGAGAGACCTGGAAAAGAACTGAGAAAAGAAGGGTATCTTGGTTTCAGTGATGAAATTTGATAATTATGTAATTCAAGGACTTATCAGTAAAACAGGAAATACTTGTCACATATATTTACATCGCACCACTATATAAGTTAATACATACAGGTCACGCATATTCAGAGGAAAAATTCTGAAGAAATCATTAGGATTTACTTGTATATGACTCATTTGTTGTATAACTCATATTTGTCCATTCTTGGAGGGTTCCATATTTTTTTCATCATTTTCTCTTGAATGCAGAAAATTGTTATGTCCATGTAAAGTAAACCAGCTCTTCAACAGTTGTTTCAGCTACCTCTAAATAATCACTTGCCCTCAAAGGGAGAGACTTACAAAAATTTAAACAGCTCCAGAAGTGATGGACCAAAGCTGGGGAACTAACCAGTGAAGAACTTAGCTCTTAGAGACAGCATCCTTCACTGTCTCATGAGTCACAGTGCCCATCTTGGTGTGCATTTTATCAGTCTGTAAAGGGATATGACATCTCTTTCCTGTAGTATTGATTGCTGTTCTGCATCTCCTGTGCTTCATACTGCTGAAGCTGTTTGAATATGGTTGCTGAATATAACTTCTGTACTGGAAAATATCGCATTTTGCCATCACCTGTGTGTAGCTCCCAAAAGCTGTGGACGATTTCATTCACACTGGTTATTTCCACGCATGTTGAACATTTGTTAATATACTACACTTGTGTAGACTTATAATGACTGTCAGATGTTTCTCCTGAACTAATGATACTAAAAGCCCTGTTACTATTTTCATAAATTTAGAGTGAGAAGAGTAGTTTTGTGTTACTTAATTCTGTTCTTAACTCTTCTCTTCCCTTCCCTTCTCTACCCTTCCCTTCCCATGTTCTACTCTTTTTCTCTCATTCTTGCTCAGCTTCTGTGGTCTCTCATTATGCACACCCTATTATGTTAGAAAATGTCTCCGTAACAGCAATGCACCACATCCACAGTCAGCTCTTGAAGTGTCCACTTTCATGATGATAGGAAGCAGGACAGCCAGTGAAGCCCTGGTCTTTTATAGTCCTGCTGTTAAAAGTACAGAATGTCTTCCTGTCTCCATTGTGTGACAAACATAAAACAGTAATAGGGCTCACTTCTGAAAGTGATGCTTAATTAAAACAATATTTGCACTATTATTTTATTTAATAATAAAAACAATATGTAAAGCTTTTAAACTATTTGAAAAACTTCTGTACAAAAGTAGTCCTCTTGAGAGTAGGTCTAGTCCTTCTCACTAGTATAGAAGATTTCAGTGATTGCCTTCAACATTTTTAATAAGGATCACAAAGATAACATAATCTGAGTAAACAAAAACAAAAACAAAAAAAAACAAAAAACAAAACAAAATAAAACCAAACCAAACAAATAAACAAACAAAAGAAAAAAGGTGGATCAAAACCAAACGAAGTCTTGTCAGGGATGGAATTAGCAAAGTGTTATTGGCATTGTTGCAGCTGCTGTATAGTTCAAAGACCCACTGCCTGACCTTACCTCCAGCTTCCAAGCAAATCAGGGAGCCCCAGTGCTGCTTCTCACTGCTCTTTCACAGAACTTTATATATCAGACTGTACCCAGGTTATGCAGCTGCACTCTATCAAACCTAATCTGGAGTATAGACAGCCAAACCTGTACAAGGGATAAAATAACCAGGACACTGGGATTTATCAAAGCTTTTGTATTCAGATGAGGTTGCTCTAGGAAAAAATTTGCCTCTTGTTCCGTTAACTTCATAACTTACACTTTTCTGTATCTTACTATGAGAACTTCAGCCATATGTCCAGTTTTGTAACTTCATGGTGATGCAGCATAAATATACCTAAGGACAAGCAACTCCATAAAAAAGTGTGTTCTGATCCAGATCTGGAATAGTTATCAAGAAGCAGTATCGATTCAGTCAGTTTTTAATGGCTTAGTTGGTGCACATTAATTTGAGATACACTGTATTTTGTCTTCATTTGACAGGACCAAGAGAAACCAACAAAAAACCTACGGTTGGGAGGAATTACCCCTGCAGTGGCACAGGGAACTTATTTTTGGAGCTATTGCCTGGACACGAGAGCAAGAAACAAAGTTTTCTTCTTTTTCACTTTTGATATTTACCTCTTTCTACTTTTCATCTGAGGCTTTGTAGATAGCAAGAGGGATAATTGTCAGACAGAAAATACTCTGTGTCAGGCTGCCTTAAGGTAGGACAGCAATCTCCATGTCTGGAGGAAAAGAGCATTTTTTTCCCGTCACTTTCATTTCATCTGTTGGACATAAGAGACAGAGAAGCCCTCAGGGATTTGTTTTCTCTCAGAGGCCCAACTGAGGTGGTTGTTTTTCCCTTATGAAGAAAGGGGGCTAGAAAAAGATGGGACAAAAGCCACCCTTAGAAGCTGTCCCTTAAAGTAGTGTTTGAGACCTCTGTGTTTCAACCTTGCAACTAGAGCTGGACGTGGTTTTCAAAAATTATCAGAAAGAGGTGCTGAAAGTGCATAATGTTACCCAGGATCATAATCATGCAAAGCTGTAGAGAAAGAAATAGTCATGAAGAAATCAGAAGTCCATTAAAATTGTGTTAAATCTCAACTATTTCAAATGCCTTTCTCACACAACACCATTACTGACCAAGTGAAAATGTAAAATGTGCGTGAAAGGAGAAATCAGAAATGCAGAAAAATTAGATATTTACTACTCTCAGAGTAGTGATTCTTCCATACTTTTACTGCCATGATAGGAACTACCTGCATGAGAAAGTAGAAACTAGCCTGCAGTGTATAATGCTATGCTTTCAGATGTCCTCTATTTAACTCTTTCTTTCTTATGTATATATAGTTTTATTCAGATAATTTAATGCAGGCTAAATGATCTGCAATTGGTAGAAACACACAGTCAAGCTTTTGCTTGGCTTTAATGCTAATGTTTAATTCATCTATTCCAACACTTTGGTGACAAAAAGACTCTGAATACTTCATGTGTACAGATAACTAACAAGCACACTGCTCTCCTCTGCCTCTCAGTTTCTATAACATAATGACCCTTCTCAACTCACACTGCCAAAACAAATCCACATAACCAGTTCAATGAACCAGGTGCAGGCACAGGATGTGACTATTTGTTAGATGCACTGTAAGAGTAGTCCTTAAGCCACCCAATGACATTGGAAGCAGACCTGGATGAATAAAACAAAAAAAACAAAAAAAAACCAAACAAACAACAACAACAACAAAATCCAAAGCTGAGCCTTTAGACAGCTCTGTGTTTTTTATTTAGCTAATTTAATTACATGAACTTAAAACAGACCAAGTGTGTGCAAACAGCAACATTCTTCTATAACTTGATGCATTTTAAGTGCTGTGAGTGTTTTTTGTGGGAGAGAGAAGAGAGGCACACTGAGCTCTCTCTGAAAGCAATTAAATACTAATAACAGGGGGTGACATCATGCTGCATGACTTCTTCAATTAGAACACCAAGTCATTTTTGGCTTAATCATTCCCACTTGTTAATTCGCTCTCCAGAAGACTCAACAGACCTGCTTCTTGCCCTTATTTAAAAGAGGATTTCTGGTTCTGACACCTTTTAAACAGAATTCCACTTGGATGCAGACTTCTGTTAAAACAGAATCTGGTATTTTTAATACTGCATACTAAGACATCAATAGTTCAGATGAAAAACTGACACAAATTACATAAAATGAACATGAGTGCTTTCATTTGCTATTTAGCAAGAGTGTGGACTGAATCCTACCCTTACTGAGATTAAAAAGAAGTTTTGCCACTGGCTGCTGTAGAAAGCAAATATAGTCCAGCATATGTAATTTATGATACACCTTCCCAAGAGGTCACCTTACAGTTTGTAATAAAATTGTGGGTTTATGTCAAATCATGTATTCAAGGTATTTGGTGGTAATAAGGAGAAATTGTAACATTGATCACTTAAGAATGTTATTAGGATAGGGATAATCAATAATATTCCTCTTAATTACATGACAGTAGGTATTTGATTTGAATCTTGGTTTGCTTAAAGATGGTTGGTTCTATACTATTTTCACTCATTAAAAGTTATTCTTAAAATTATTTACACATTAGGCAAAATATGGTAGTATAAAAGCATCTATCCTGAAGCCTCTTCCCATTCGTAACTCTTTTTAATGAATTGTGAGATGTTACAGTAGCCTTCCACTTTTCAACCTTTCATGCCTTAAATCTAAATGAATAATATTGCAGTTGCCTCTAATGAAATCTTCATCTATTTCAAAGTAAATATAGCAACTAGTTACTACCACCTTCCTTAAAGTTAAAGGTATTGACTACTACTTTTATAAAAATACTTTTAAACCAAGCCTTGTTTCCATCCTCAAACCAGCTTTGACTTTTAGAAGTCATTTTTGACGGAAGTCATTGCATCTGATTGATTCCAAAATCCCTTCTAATATTGAACAGGACTCTTTGATAGTTCTTACAGCTCCTAATCTTGTGTGATTTTGAGTGATTTGACAGTGTTGTCAGAGTGATTGCCTACAAGGCTATAAGAACTATAATCAGGGCTGTCAGGTGTGCTAGGGCTTGCCTGAGTTGACCATATCCTGGACAGTGTGAAACTGAAGTCAACTCCATCTTGATCTAAGTTAAAAAATCATACATATTACACTATTTTACAAAAATATAAGAAAGGAAAAGCAAAAGTTCTTCTGAAAAAAAAGCTGAATCTTTTTAAAGGAAAATATATTTCCTTATTTAAGGAAATATAGGAGGTTTAATAAAGAACAAATGTTAGCAGCAAAAGAAAAAAGGTTATGATCTGTGTTAAATTTGGAGGAAAGAAAATACATCATTGCATCAGAAAATAGTGTGGCAGATTTTTTAATATGATTTTCAAATAATCATTTTCATAAAATTTAATTTTTAGACAAATAACCTCTTAATAAAATGTAGATAAAGCATAAAAATGCTGAAGCCTGAACTGCACCATCTGTCTGTATTTTTAAAAGCTATCTTAAGTTCTTATGTCTATGGAATACTTTCAACATTTAAGCTAGTAAACCCTCCATGTAGCCCTACAAAGTACAGCCTTGTATCTCCATTTTACAGGTGAAGAAAACTTAAGTAACTTGGCTCAGACTATAAGAAAATGATATATTTGAGGCAAATTAGAGATGTACGGTTCATAATTCTCAGGCCAGTAGGTCTCATGTTTCAGTCCAGCCATCACTATAAACAAACTATCTTCCAAATTACCAGTGAAACACAACCTGGGAGACCTTGTTTGCTGCACTTCTTCTTGCTTCTTCCTTTTTCACCAGAGTGCTCACACACTTTATTTCCTAGTGAGATCCTAGTGAAACATTGAGATCTTGTTTGAGTATTGACGCTAAGGTGTAAAAGTTGCTGTGAGAGAGAAGTGATCCAGAGCTATCTTTGGTGCAGAAGGTTGTGCATCTGGCATCTGCACCTGGTGAAAAGCTATTCAGAAGAAAACAGTAGAGCCATTTTCCAATGGCTACATATGTGCTACCCACAGAGATCTACAGCTTCTGGACCAGGGTAAAGACAGAAATTCTGTTATTGCTCTGGTTTTTTTCAACATGAGAAACTATTATACTAGTTTAGGTGGATCTTCATTGCAAAGTATCTTAGGCTATAAGCCTGCCTAAAGTTACCTTTCCATGAAACTAACACTTGGAAAAAAAATGTCTAGCAGTCATATTAATTGAGCTTTATTGTCTTTCATCTTATAATAGCTTGTAGAAATAGGTAGGAAAATGAGGCCCAGGTATTAAAACAAGCGTCCATATTGTTTCATGCAACTAAACCTGATCATTCAGTGAATGGCTTCTAAGGATTTCATAAGATATTTTTGGTTTTCTCATGTTCTCCTCTCCCTTACCACTGATTTTTGTGCAGCCTTTTTATTTTGACTTGAGCAGTGTGGGAGAACAGCGCATTAAAAGGCAATGGTGAATATAGCCTTTGATGAAAGGTTTTATCATGTGCATATGCATGCAAGCACACTGTGAAAAGCTTTTTGCTATTTTATAATATTAGAAATCTACTGTCCTTCTGTCTGTAAGACACATACCTGCTGTATACTTTGAAGCAGTAAATCTTTGAGTATAAAGGGAGCCTGGTCCTGGCATAATTCCAGTGGAATAATTAGGATGACACCACGACTGAGTTTGACTGGCATTATGCAGTTCAGGAGCTGAGAAAAAATTGGCCATGGCTCAAAGATGTGAAGAATTTACCACAGTAGAAAAAACTAAGACTCTGTGATTCTTTACATAGGCTTGCCATATCCTACAAGGAATGTCATCAATGGGTCACAGCTGAATGTCAATTGTTAAAGCCCAAATTACCAAGTGTTGCCATATGTAGTCACTGGATGTGAAGTGCAGGTTCTGCAGTCACGTTCACTGCAGCTGGGGGACATAGTTCAGCTGACTTACTGGGAGATCTGACACCACTGTCTCACAGCTTCACAGTGCCTACTATGTCTGCATCCCTCTGGGCCTTGAGATTACCCTAGTCTTAAGTTTTATGTGACAAAAGTTGGGGAGCTAGAATGTTTTTATGATCCTGACAGTAGTGTGGAGGCATTCCTTCAGAGCCACCCAGGTGCTGGTGTCAGCAGTCTGTTTCCTAAGTAGTGTGGGATGAATGCTTCTGTAATTTTAAGAAAATTGGGAACTGAATTTCATAATTTGCTGATGCCTCTGTTTTGTTCCTTCTGCATTTGCATCAGAGATGCAGTGCTAAAGCAAAGACCACAAAAAAATCTTTGAGAGCCTCATGGGTGTGTTACTGTTCCAAGAAAATATATCTTTATTTCACGTAAAGTCCTACCTCAGTACTGATTGAGAACACTTTATAGAAGCACAAGTTTTGAATTATCTAAAGACAGCAAAGACCCCAGAGAAAGTATAACAAAGTTTACTGTGTTGTTGATATAATTAAGATTCTTCTCTAGAATCAAACTATAGCTCCAGTTATGAAAAGTCTGTTAATGTTTGGGTCTATTATGAACAGAAGAAGTCAAATTCAGTCCCAGCATAAACATGCAAATTCCACTGAAATCAAGAAGCATTGTTCCTATGTACATCGTGGCTGAATTTGGTCAAACAACTTGCAGAGCATCAAAACATCTGGACTGCAATTACTTTTATTATACTAGCACCTGGTGGAGCCACTTGGATGTGAATCTCCATGCAGCAGTCACCATTGCACATTGTAGTAGGAGACCACCTCCCATTTTATGTTTTGTAAGTGGACAAGGACAGTATGGGACAGGTTTGTCCCAGGCCACCTGGTAAACTTTAAAAATTTGGTATATCTGTATTCTTGTCATCTTGAAGCAGGCTCTCTGTGACTGTTTATTGAACTGCTGTTCATGTTTTGCCTAACACAGTCTGTGCAGAGGACTGATGCCAATATGTCCATAGGATACCAACACAGAGACAGGAAGGGTTAGAAGTCATCATGCAGCCATTATTGCCTGCAGACTGCTGTCTCCTGCAGCCACCATCCTTACGCTGATTGTCTGGAAGGGTCTTTATGATCTACTAACTCTACAGAAATGGTATAGACCCCTCTTCCAAGGTGGAAATTATAAATAGGGCAGCTTAGCCAAAAAGCTTTTGAAGTGCATCCATTACAGCTAGACTGCTGAGGTTTTCCTGCTCCCCTGTGTGATACATTGAATGCTCTGATGGGGAAGGAAAGATGAGCACTCCCCCCCCCCTTACTTGGTTAGGTAATGTAGTTTGTTTGTAGGCACATGGGTTGCAAGTTATGAATTAGAGAACGTGAGCTGGAAACCTCAGGAATTAAGTGATGGGTTAGTGAATTCATGTGTTAGACTACTTTATAAAAAAAGTATTGAGCTCCTGTTAGACATACTAGTCATGAGTCATAGAATAAAGCTTAATTTACAGAATATCTTCTGAAAATTTGAGGGATACAAATAGACAGTGACAGCTGCCATACTTTACTATAACTTATTTATTTGCAAATATTAACTGAATTATTTTGTTGTATAATACATTTATTGCATCCTCTGGTAGGGCAGGAAGAATATTTTGAGCTAAAGTGGATTTTTGCATCCACTCTGTGCTCTCACATCATCCAGATCCTCAAGATGCAGGTGGATTTTCCATTACCATGGTTTGTAATCTGTGTTGATGCCTTACATTGTTCTTCTAGAGCTAAATGATGCTCACATCAACAGTAATGATCCCATTGATTTTATCTGCATCCAGGTATGGTGAAACTGTAGCTGGGTGATGGATGACATTTCCTGTAAGCAATTGCCACCAGCAGCTCTCTTGTGACGGCCTGGACAAGACCCAGCAGTGGGGCTCCATTTATTCACTCCCAGCTAATTTTGTCCAAGTTTCAGCTTGGTCACGTCATGGACAAGGTGAAATCAGCCATAACAAATTTTGCTTCTCTGAGAACAATGTCCTTTACCAGACTATTGTCTTCTCTGTCTAATCTTATACTCTTGTGGGGTTGTTCATCACAGGAGTAAACCACAAGCAGAGTTCTAACATGAAGCTGGGGTTTTTTTCCCATGCAGAAGACATAAAATTCTCCTAAGAACAAAAAAATGTTGTACAGTTTTGTGGGTACTTCCACATATATTATACCAAATAATTAATCAAATGCATCTTCACATGTTGGCCTTCAAACTGACTGAGCAATTAGGTGTCCTTTTTTCAAAAAGAGGGTTTTCTTGGGTTCAAGTGAGACAGCCTGTAATTCATCTAGGGCTTTCACAAGAAGTCAGTGAGAAAAGAAGGGTCCTTGAGTTACTGTAAACACATTTCCCAGATGCCTTATGCTTCAGCCGGAAATTATACAAATGGCCTTTCTGACTAAATGGACCCCACCAATCTGCAGTGTGAAAATGTCTCTGTTGCATTTTCTGTGTTTGATACCATGAGCAGCAGGCTGAAAGCTTGATTACATTTAAGGAGCTGGGACTTTTTTCTGTTATAAGATGAGCAAGAAAAATCACTTGCTTTGAAAGAAAAGAGTCTGAAAGTTCATTTTTATTTTGAGACTTACTCAACAGCTCTTCATTAACATTTTATTTGGTAGACGAGAGGAAATTATCTCAGACTAACGGTATGTCGCTATGCATTACCATGAAAAAATGTGGTATTCCATGCTAGAGCACCATTTAAGGACTGCAGTCAAAACTAAAATGAGTAAATGTCACCAAGCCATAATTTCTGTTCACCACTGTAGACTGATTGAACTGCGTGACCTTCTTGCGCTAAAAGTAAGAGGCAATCTTTCTTCAAAGGACATGGAAAATCCAATGAGTGATACACATATGGCCTATGAATCGAGTAAGAATTAATGAACTTAAAAGGAGAAATAATTAAAATAATGGTTTCAATGCATTTTATAACTAGAGTCTGATTTTGCTGCAGGCTCAGAGTTGACACTGATGTCTGTAAAGTGCGCAATAAATAGAGGAAATACTGGGCTAGATCTTCAATTCACTGCTTCAAAAACAGCAAAAAACCTGGCTAAATTAAGAGTGAAATGTGTCTGTTCAGCAGGAATTTTTCTTGAGAATGAATAAAGCCTATCATTCTGTACTATTTTTAAATAGTTAATCATATCAGCAATCCTTTTGAATGGTCCTTTCTCTTATCAATCTGGAAAAAAGTATAAATTCTGCTGGAATCAAAAAGAAAAATTCCCATCAAGAGAGTTAAGAATGTGTCCATTACTAGCTTACCTCCAGACAATCATTTTATTTGGTCTGCTGTCTCTTGCCAGAATTTCCTCCTGGCTGTGAAAAGAGTAGCAAGACTTGGAATTGTTGGAGGTGATAATCTTTATGGATATTCTTAAATCTTTTCCACTCTTGAGAAATCTGATAGTGTCATCTGGCAATGTCCTTTTATTTAATATATCATTAAGAATTTATTCAGAAACTCTGTTGCTTGTGAGGGGTGCACTCTTTCCTAACTTGCTGAAACTACATCTTTATATAAAAATACAGTTTAAATATCATGTAATTTACAGAGCAGGTAAATGCTTATTTGGTAATACAAAAAACATACTTTCTCTGCTCTCCTCTCCTTACTTAACTCACAATGTTTTTTTGGTTGGTTGGTTGGTTGGTTGGTTGGTTGGTTGGTTGGTTGGTTGGTTTTCTGGGAGGGTTTTAGTTGCCATTCCTTAGCTAAAATTTACTAGACCTGGAAAATGGCAAAATGTCCTTAATCTGCTCTGGGCAAAATCAGGCAGCTTAACATCACCAGTTTCTGGAAAACTGACCAAGAGCTGATTATGAACAAATTGAGATCATCGCTACTGTCAGCTAGAACTGCTATTCGGGTAATGAATATTCAACTATGGAATAAGAAAAAGATGATGTTTTAGATGTTTGTACAAAAATGTCGTGAATGCGAAAACTTAGAATTGTGGAATTCCTCTGGCCAGTCTAATGTTTTTATGTCTTGTTAAAGACACACATTGCTTAGTGAAAATTATAATTCCTGTATTAGTGCTTATGTAAATGCCAGACACTGCAGTAACTGGACAAATAGAAAGTAAGATAAATGCATTTTTAACTTGGATGATCATAACTGATTGTTTTTTTACATTATGTAAATATAAACACTATCCAATAGAAAGAGCTTCCTGAGTGGTGTTAAACTTATATGATACATGAGTAGCCACAACTAACACTTGATTCATAGTTCTTGTCTTTTGCAGAACAGATGTGCCAAAAATAGCGATAGCTGTCTTCTAAGTATTTTCTAAAATTGTTGTTTTATTATTTATTTCAAGGCATTAAACTCTTTTATGAAATATGTATTAAGTGTAAGCAACTGTGGTTTTTATCTGTTCAGTAATGAATCACACACTAAGGTCTGTGTTATTTCTGCTGTTCTGGTTAGTTTCAGCTAATTCATATCACATTGTTGCTGATCCCAGATTACGTGAGTATGCAAGAATACTTCTGACAAGAATATTTAAAATTCCTAATTTAAATGTTTATGTCCATGAATAGTTATGAAAGGGACTCTTAAATTAATTATTTTTGGGCCAGTATAACTTAGTTGCCTGAATGGTAATAGAAGGTCAATACAAATGAAAGGGAGATAATATAGATGATCCAATATAAGACCTGTTCTGGGCTGGCTGGACTGGATGATCTCCAAGTGAACTCTTGACCTGTGATGCTGAGATTCTGTGTATTTGCGAGTGAAGCAGCAATACCCTCCACCAAAATTATACTAAAGCAGAAGACAGTTTTACTGCAAAACTTCCTTCATTACGAACTATTTTGGTTAGCAGCAAGGTTTTGCTCCATGAAAAGCAGAATCACAAACTTGTGTCACAGAAATGGCCTTTCCAGCACAGAACAACCTGCTGTTATGTCTAAGTTACTGAAATCCTTATGCACAAGGCAGGCTTCCAAATTTCCTAGCCTGTTCTTGTGTTGGAAGTGAAGCAGTGAGTCTTTCATCACTTGAGCTGTGATGCCCCTCATCTCGTCACTTAAGATATATGACTCCAAGCACTCAAAAAAGATGCATTTTGCTACAGAATTCTCATGATATAACTGATTAAATAATAGATCTGCATACTGGAGTAAGTAATTAAAAACTGTAATTAACAATGACAGACATAACCTGGATTTTCCCCTGGTCAGAACATTTCTTCTAAGTCAAATCAGCACAATACAAAAGGATTTCAACCATTCTGTCAGGAGTGACTGCTTTCTGCTTGCTTCTTTCCCCATACAAGCCTACTGCAGCCTTTACCTTCATAAAAAGACCAAGCCATAGCCAGGGTATCAGTGAGGTGGTTTTTTTTCAGGAGGTGGTCAACCCTCTCCAGCTTCTCAGTGTCATGACATGAACAGACTTAATTCCAAGGTAGAAGATCCCACTACCACAGCTACTGGTACACTGGTAACAAGCTTTCTCTCCCAGGGCTTTATTGACGTGTCCTTCAGTAGCCAAGTTGTTTGAAGTGGCTGTAGTTGGATACTAGCTGAATATGTCAGATTTGTACAGATGTCTCCAGTTCCTACTGTGTCTGACAATCTGCAATGTACAGCTTCTCCAGTCTGTCCAGAAGAACTGCTGTGCATGAGTTTGGACTCAAATGAAGTTGATGATGCATCTGCTTTTGCTTAGTGACATGCATTGCTGAAGTACCATCCTTCTTTACCAGAAGAAAATTAACTATGCCTTCTCAACAAAATACAAGCATGGAGTCCACAAAGTTCTGTAGAGCTGTACCACACCAAAAGAGGGACTCTAAAAAGGACCATACAATCGTAGGGAAAGGTGATCCACATTTTCAGAGATGGCTTCAGGTCAATAACCAATATCTTTGTTAGGAAGGCTACGGCCAGCAATTAATACTGTGTGATAGGACATTCTCTCACCCCAGCTTTTGCATGTCATGGTTCAATATAGCAAACATCCACCTTTGAGCCACTGAAAGAGACATCAGTCTTAATCCCATAACCCTCTTAAATGACAGCTGTGCTATGGGACTGTCATTGCAAATTGCAAGTGTCAGGTCATCTGTAAACTTGTTGTGCCAAATGCCTTTTCCTGGTAGGTGGGCATCTGTTATTGATGGCAACGGTTTCCCACCGGCCAGATCCCACATCATGATCTGTGCTTTCACAAAGCCACACTGGAGCCTCAGACAGTCATTGTTGATACTGAGAGCAGAGATAGTCCCACACTGGGCCCCAACAGCAGTGCTGCCCAGAGAGAGACAGACAGAAAGCCTGGTTTTGATCAAAAGAACAGTGCTAACCCATGGAAAGTCCCCACTGCTGTTAGATTTGAGGTTGCAATTGTAGTGAGTTAGCCAGCATCCACTTCGTCTGCTGCAGATACTGTTTGGGATGAAATTCCTTTCAGAAGCAAGAGCTATGTAAATGATCCATGGAGTGGGAGAGAATCTGAGAGTTTTTCTATTTCTTTTCCAGTATTTCCAGTCCCTTCTGTCAGAATGTGCTACAGATGATGTGTCATGGGAGTGTGTATATGTGTTATCAATGTTCAAGAGAAAAGGATCATACAAAATGACTCTTCTCCATCATTAGTCTCATTTAAGATGCTCTCCAGCATTGAGGGGTATCATCTTGAGGAATGTTGAATTTTTTGTTATCAATCAGCTCTCTGCAGGAGTCCAGATTGCAGCTGAGTTCCCCTGTGCTCAGCCAGTGTACAGGCATCTCCTGGCACAGCTCAGCCTGGATTCCTGCCCTGCACCAGTGCTGCTTCCATGGCCAGGCTGCAGGGCACCATGGCAGCCACCATAGTGGGCTGGAATCACAAGACCTAGAAGCCAAGTCCAAAGTATTTATGTTTTAAGATGTATTTTTAGCCAAATTCAACTTTTGCTTTTTTGTACTCCATTTCTCGAGGATTTTACAGGAAAATTTCCATTTTAAAAGATGAAAGACATCCCTAAAAACGTCCCCAAAACTGTTTCTAATCTGAGCATGCAGCAAAGAACTTGAGCATGAGTGTTACAAACTTTAAACATGTGACTAGTCAACAGAACAACTCAGAAACTGAAAAGAGTAAGAGGTTTTTTTAGTGTTAGGTTTGGATTACAGCTCTGGAAAGCAATCAGAAAAAGCATCAGTATTCCTCTTTTGAGTCTGAGGAGTAGTCTTTATCTTAAGGTAAATGGTTTGTGTAGTCTTAAGCCCTGCAAGCTGGGTAGTCACAGACTAGAGCCCTTGAAGGAGTTTGGAGGAATTCCTGCAAGGCTGTCCAAATAAGATGAGGCTCCTAACATTAAAAGTTATGAGCTTTCCAAACCAGAGAAAATTTTTTGATATTAAAATGAACTATAAATCTTGTTGGATAGTTGGATATACTAATCAGAAGACTTTAAGTAAACTTAAAATTTACATTCCAAAAATAATTATGATAAATAGATATTTCTAATGTCTTAAGGAAAAAATAACCCAGGAAAATACACAGGGAGTTAAAAACAGCAGGTGAGAGAAAGATATTATTTCTCAGTGAATCCTTAACATCTGAAGAGATCAGATTTAGTCTGTGATCAACCATATCTAGAATCATGCACCTCATACTCCCATAGCGGTGTGAAAACTAATCCATACAGAAAGCTGAAGTAAGATGTGATGTTTTGGATCATATGTCTTACTAAAACCCTCAACTCATCCTTCCCCCAGTGCCTGGAAATCTGTAGGACAAGCTTCCATTCTTATGCAGTATAACTGTACATCAGACAATAAATTGTCTAAAACCATTGTGGCTACAGAGAGCTCAACAGTGCAGTAAACAGTTAATCCCAGCATGTCCCAGACTGCTGCCATGTGAGAAACTGTAGAATTCTGATAGAGATTTAGCAGTCTTCTAATAATTTGAATCTGCTGAATATTTCTGAGCAAGCAGCTGGTTGGTTCCAGGATCCATCTGATGAGAGGAGAAAGATGCGTGTTCTCCCAGTCTCAGTGGGTTATTAGTAGTAAAGAGGTGTTTCTGGAGAGGCTGAAGAGTAAGACTGGAAGCTCAGCTTTTGTGTCTCTAAGAACAAGATTAAAGTAGAACTTTTGGGGTCTCTGAGAGGCCTATGATTGCTCAGAGCTGCAATAGAAATTAATGTGGTCATCCAGCATCTCCTAGTTTAAAGACTCTCTGCTTTGCTTCTATCTCCAGTGCCCAGGATCTGATGAAGATCAGACACCATACAGGAGGAAATATAGGATTTCTGCTTGGTACTTTAGATCTATTTCATTTACTGACATGCACACTCATAGTTACTGTACTTGAGTTTGATCTTCTTTTACAGAAATAAAGCAAAAACAGAAAGGGAAAGAGAAAGGATAATTTCAGTTCCTAGAACATGCACTTGGCAAAAAAACATCTGGTATTTATCTATGTCATTATTTGACTTTACAGCTGAAGACTTCAAAGAGAAGCTGTGTGGGAACTTAAAATTAGGTTATTTCAAATGTTGTTTTCATTTTAACTTAGATCAATGTGTTATATTTGGAAAGCTGCTGCACAAACAATGTCAATAAGCAATATCAATCTTGTATTATTACTTTTGTAGGATATTAAAATATTCCTTCTTAATTTTTATATTTTTCTGTTTTGTAGAAAATGGAAAATTTTTGCTGGTAAAGTCTTTCTGAAATAGGCTTTCCATTTTCTACTAAAACCCCAAAATATTCTCTTCAAATTTCTGAGATCTTTTGCACTGAAATCTGCTTCAGTGGGCTGCCTTCCAAATCACCACATTCCCACGTTGCAGTGTGGACTGAATACCACTTTGTTTCGCTAAAAATTTCCTTAGATCTGCCTACAAGGAATGAGCTGTCTAGAAGATGCTGTTTTTAAAAGACGAGAAAAAATTCTAGGTATGTCACATTCTCCTCTGGCACAAGTGACTCTGTCTTGCAACTTTCAGGAGCATTTCTTTGAAACTGGGCATTCAATACCTGCAAAAATTTATCTGGTTATGTGCTATTGCACAAGAGGCTATGATCTACATCTAGTTTGCTTTTGTCAGCTGATTCTTACTAGAAGAGACCAGCACTGCTTGTTTTATTTTTGTCACATTTTGCTTCAAATGAGGCAAAGCATGCCACCATTTAGTAACAATTTGCATTTCCACTGTCTAATTTTTACAAAAATATGTTTTACAAGGTATTTTTAATATTTATAAATAAAGAAAAAAATCATCTTTAAGGAAAGCGTAAGAAGTTTCCAAGTCATAGTTGCAGTGGGTGTTACTGTGCATTTTTAGCCACGGTAGAAGTCAATAGGTAGTCTTTGTATTACAGTTGCAAAACACAAATATTTTATGATGGTATGATGGTGTGATGTAGTAATTGTATGCTCTCTACTTCACAGCTCTGGAATTTAAAAATTAGAGTCCAGTTTGTTCCCATCACAAGAATTACTTGCAGAGTTCCTAGAAGCATATTCCACATGTGCTGGTGATGCATGCCAGAAACAGTAAATGGATGTCATTTATGGTGGCTCTGTTACTATCTACAGCTACAGAGACCAGCGAATAAAGCTGTGCTTTCTGAATTTTGTAAAGGATGTAATTTTTTTTAAGTTTTAGCTAGGATGGGGAGAGGAGGTGGTAGGCAGGGAGAGAAATAGCCCAGCCTGAGAGTGATTTTAAAGTGGTGGCTGGGTGAAAATGCAGGCTTGAATTTAGAATAGTTACAAAGGGTTGTTAGCTTGTACAGTAGCTGCTATGGTGTATATATACAAATCTGTGCTGATACACTGGCCTAGATTTTCGGAAGAGTTCAGTATCAGGGTGTGCAAAAATGTTTTTAAAGGACCCATCTCCCATTTATCCATTGTAGTGCTTTTGAGATGTCCCAGTTTAGCTGTCTGAAAGGGATCTGAGGTCTTTAGAGCATCCAACCCCAGCAGCTGTCAGCACCACATGCTTGAAAATCTGTCCCCATAGCACGTAGGCACGCAGCACGCACCGCTGTGTTTGTAATGATGTGTGACATACAGATGAATAGATAGCCAGAGATTTGATTGTGATTAGTCAGATTACGTTCACTTTTAGCAAGTATGAAGAAAAAGCTGCTAAGAAAACCCGGCTGGGTCCCAGTGAATGTCTGAAAATGGTGTTCACAGCAAATGTGGGTGGGCGGTCCCAAACTGTTTCTGTGTGCTGGCCAGGAGACACCACCAGGAATGCCAGCTGCTGGAAAACAGATGAGAAGGTACAGAGGTACAGCCAGCTTAGTGGGACAGAGAGCATGGCCCTGGAAACAAGAGAAAAAGCTTATGAGAAAAAGCTATAGGTCAAAGCCATTTCACAGGTAACATTCAGAGATCCTTTTCTCACATTTGACAAAATGCTGTCAAAGTCATGATTTATTAGAAATTGCAGTGTTTACCAATATAACTACAGTGCAACTGCGTGTAAAAAGAGAAGAAATTGAGGGAGCAAAGGTTTCCCATTATTTTAAAATACGTTTGCAAAGTTTAAGTTAGAAAGGCTAGAGGAGTTGTTTCCAGGGCTTACACATTTCACAGTGTTTACAATCTGTTAGCTTTTCATCATATGCTTCTCCCAAGAAAAAGAGGGGGGGAAAAAAATGCAACCAACCAAAAAAACCCACCTGTTCTCAGTTTCTCATAAAACCAGCTCCTGTTTAGTTTCTTTGAATATGTGTTCTCTGGCTAGTTTGACATGAAGAAAGGAAGTGAACCAGCACTCTTTTGTTGATAGAATATCCATGCTGATGAGATGTAGACATCCTCCAGTCACAGCCCCCCATCAAAGGTAGTTCTCTTGAAGGATGACTCATAGGACAGGACAAAGAATAAGGGCTGGGTAGGAATTTACTCTGTAATAAATTTTTTTATACTTGATTGGTTGGTGCCCTTCTAATAAGTTTTGGAAACAAACCCCAGACATATTTCTGGGAAATTCAGAGTGCAACAGTGACACACTAATATTTAGATTCTGACTCTGAGAAAAGTTCAATTCTCCAGAGAATAGGAGAGACAAAAGAAAATCTATGTCCAGGACATCAGGACTGCCACTGTAAGTAAATCTGTTATCCAACAGAGGGACTGAGGGCTTCTTTCTTTTTCCTTCCCTTCCCCTTCCCCTTTTGCTTCCCCCTTCCTCTCCCCTTCCCATTTCCTTCTTTCCTTCCCTTGTAGTAAGAAGAACGGTTCTGTTCTCTAAAATATGGTTTATTTACTAGTATCAGGTTCTCAAAATGTTCTAGCTTTGATTGGATGTGGGTTGGCAAGTCAGCTGGGTTAGAGAAGGGAGAAGTTGCCTCTTTTTTCTGAAATACATACTCCTTGGCTTCAGATTCAAATTTTCTGACTGTGTGTTCTGGTTTAGGCCAGAATAGAGTAAATTTTCTGTCTTGTAATTTTGCTTCCAGCAAAGTCTCTCATAAGTAGCTGTACTTGCTGAAATTAACAGCAAGTTTCTCAGTCCATGTCTGCTTCTGGGACTGATAACACTCAATATTTATACCTACAGCTAGAGACTGGTATGCAGAGCCAAGGCCACTGCTCAGTTCTGAGGAACACCTTATGCTTCAGAAAGAGAAAGGGAGTAAATAGGTTACACTTGCAACCCTCATTTAGGGAGGGATGACAAATGATAAATGACCAAAATTGACCAAACAGGGTATCCCATCCCATACATGTCATACTCAGTAATAGCTTGAGAGATCACAAGGGTCAGACACCTTCACCTTCACCCTTTGTCTTCACTCTTTGCCTTTCTTCACTTATCCCTGGTTGCTTCAGCGTCCTGGTAGGATTCCATCCATTCATCTGCCTGTGGTTCTGATCCGTGCCAGCCTGAATCTGTTTGTTCCTGCCTCCAGCTCCTGCCCTGCAGCCTCGGTGGTAACATAAGAGTTACTGGGGGAAAGGGAGGAGGATCGTGGTATGGTTTCCTATATATTTGTATATATATGATAATTCTTCCTTTTTGTCATTACTGTTTCATTATAGCTGTGTAGTTTAGTTTCCAACCTGTAAGTGTCTCCCTTATTCTCTCCTTTCTTTTTGAGGGAGGAGAGGGAGCATCTTTCATTTGGTTAATAGCCAGCCCAGCGTTAAACTGTGCAGGATGCAAAGTTCCTCTCACATACCTCCCTCCGTAGGTAACAATGAAAATGTCTATACTCACAAAGTAATAGCCATAAAAAAAGCAAAGGCCACAGGCACATGATTGCTGTGCATGTGCACTACTGTCCCATACAGTATCTTCACTAATAAACTGCAACAGCTAGTTTTAGCTGGTAGGTCTCCTGCATGTCTCCTGGAGATACCATTCCATATCCAAACAGATCACACTGTTAGGAGGTTTTACATCTTTCTCTCCTTCCCTTTGGCTTGTCTTCATCATTAATATCATTCCACTCGCTTGCCCTGAAATTGCACTTCTTTTGCTTGCAGCATCTTGATGACACCCTGTTGTAGTCTCCATTTAGATCTCTGAAGTAGTTTACAGAAGCAAGCATCTGTAGTTGACAAGACCCCCTTGGGTCTGGTACTCATAAATCCACCATTACTCTTCTTTTAAGAGAAAGTACATATTTTTTTCTCAAATTCATGTATTCTATTCTTAACATACTTAATTTGATGCTCTGGAAAATAGTGTAAAGTCTATGCCATTAAAAATTGACAGATTAAATTCTGTTCTCCTGCTAACAAGACCATCCTTAAGTAATGACACCATGTCCCCCAGTGACAGAGTGGGTAGGTGTAAAAAAATTGAGAATCTACTGTGAAAATAAGGTCTGCTCCAGTCTCTTCAGCTCAGACTTCTGATCCTGAAAGATTTCCAAGAGAACAGGCCAGGTTTCAAGGCCAGGTTGGACCATTAAGAAACCTGGTCTAGTGGAAGGTGTCCCTGCCCATGCTAAGGGATTGGATCTAGATGATCTTTAAGGTCCCTTCCAACACTAGCCATTCTATGATTCTATGACCTGGTGTGTCCTTTGTCTCAGGTGCATTTTGAATTGGTGCATTCTAAACCAGTAGAGATTAGTCTGTGTATAACTGCAGTATGATCCATGCCAAAGAAGTAGGAATTTCAGCCACCCTGGGGTGTTCTACCCCACACTAGTCTCTGGCAGAGCATTTGCTGAGAGCAGAAAATACAGGATAGTGATTTCTAACAGCAGGAAGTTAAATATATTTCTTTAGTAGAAAACTGTCCTTTTTTTTCAGCATGAGAAGTCTTGGAGGCCTCTTCTTTGGAAGCATAGGCTATAAAATTGCTAGCACATTATGAAAACAAATATTGTGAGTTTTTTAATCTGTCCTACTTTGGCCTATTTGCAAAAACCCCATTTCAGGATTCGGTATTTCCTCTATTGTCATAGTTAGCAGTGTTTATCTAAACATTGTTTGTCTGTTAAAAGACTGTTTATCTGAGGCATTGATCAGGAAATTTCAAACCAGTGAAAATACCATGTAGAAACAGCATAGATTGACACATTAGTACATTATGAACTGAGTATATTACTGAGGGTGTTCATCCATCAGAGTGCAAAAACACTGATCACCTTGAGTACCATTATGCAGCAAATGCAGGATAACCAGGTTATCAGGCCAAATCAGCATAGCTTCATGAAAGACAGGTCCTGCTTGGTGAATCCAATCTCCTTCTGTGACAAGGCAACTTGCTTAGTGGATTAAGAAAAGGCTGGATGTGTTGTTTACCTAGACTGATGTTAAGATTTTGACACCCTTCCCCACAATGTTTTCCTGGAGAAACTGCCTGCTCGTTGCTTGGACAAGTGTTGTTGGGTTAAAATACTGTCTGGATGGCCAGGCCCAAGAAGTTGTGGTGAATGGAGTTCCACCCAGTTGGCAGGTAGTCAAAAGTTGTGTTCCCCAGGGCTCAGTACTGGGGTCAGTTCCATTCAATATCTTTATCAATGATCTGAACAAGGGGATCAACTGCACCCCCAGTATGTTTGCAGATGACACCAAGATGGGAGGGAATGTTGATCTGCCTGAGGGTAGGAGGGCTCTACAGAGGGATCCAGACAGGCTGGGTCAATGGACCCAGGCAGGTTGTATGAAATTCCACATGGACCCTTGTGTTGGGTCCTGCTCTTGTGTCATAGCAACCCTATCCAACATCACAAGCTTGTGGAAGAGTGGCTGGAAAGCTGGCCAGAGTAAAAGGACCTCGGAGTGTTGGTCAACAGCCAGCTGAATATGAGCCAGCAATGTGCCCAGGTGGCCAAGAAAGCCAGCAGCATCCTGGCTTGTATCAGCAATTAATGTAGCCTGCAGGACTACAGAAGTGATTGTTCCCTGTAATTGGCACTGGTGAGACTGCACCTTGAGGTCTGTGCTCAGTTCTGGGCCCCTCACTACAAGAAGGACATGAGGTGCTGGAGAGTGTCCAGAGAAGAGCAACAGAGCTGGTGACGGGCCTAGAGCACAACTCTTATCAGGAGCAGCTGAGGAAATTGGGGTTGTTTCTTGGATAAAAGAAGGGTGAGAGAACTTGCTGTTCTCTACAACTACCTGAAAGGAATTTGTAGACAGGTGGGGGTTGGTCTCTTCTCCCACGCAATGAGTGGTAGAAGAAGAAATGGCCCCAAGTTGTGCCAGAGGAGGTTTAGGTTGGATATTAGAAGAAAATTCTTCACTGAAAGGTTTTTCAAAAACTGAAACAGGCTGCCCAGGGAGATTACTGAATTTTACTGAATCTCAATCTCTGGAGATGTTTAAAAGACTTGTAACTGTGGTGCTTAAGGACATAGTTTAGCACCAGAATCAGGAGAGTTATGTTAATACTTGGACTTAATAATCTTAAGGGTCTTTTCCACTTAAAAAATTTCTATAATTCTATAATATTTAACCATGAACAAGTAGTGGAAGGGCAAACAACAAAGATAGGCAGGATTTGTTGGGGGAAAAAAAAAAATGCCTAACTTCAGCAAACTTTTAGAGTAGCTGTGTAAATAGCTCGATTTTATATTTGATATTTGATAAGGCAGTGATGACTGAAAAAGAAACAAGTGAATTGATCCTTTTTCAGGCTTATTAAGAAAAACAGAAGAAAATTAAGTTATGAAGGAGATCTGAAAATTAAACCAAGTGAAAGTCTGTTAGTATAGGGTTATTGGGAAGAGAGTTTGATTGAAGCCCTAGAGGAAGAAGGACTCCTGCATTTTGTCTTCTGTGACATATTTACTTAGAAATACTTGATTTTAAATACACTAAGCCCTTCCTTGGGTCCATTTGTTTTTGACCCATGGTAAACACAAGATATGATGTAACAGTCTCTTTCTGGGTGGTGTAGGAAAGGAAGGGATAAAAGAAAATGTTATCATTTGCTCTGAATTTTATCTTTCAATATTTAAATAGATTAAATTTAAGTTGCACATTATATGTATTTCTGTATGTATTCAAGTGTATAAAAGAGACATATTTAAGGGAAATAGAAAATGTGTTACTTAAGTAATAATGAAAAAGGACAGAGAGCATATAATTCTCAGAGAGGGTATCTTTTTTCATGGGTGATTAGTGACCAATGTTTAAGTTGGATCTATATCAATATACATTTTAAATGAGGATCATATTAGTAATTTCTGTCCTCAGACCAGTTTAAAACGATTTCTCAGATTCTCTCTCTCTGATTCTCTCTGATTCTCTCTCTGCCTTTAAAAGTAATCACTGCACACAAAAATTCAACATGGCAAACTTAGGTCCCTGCACTGACAGAGTTCCAGTGAAAGGCGGATAGCTCAACAAAAATGTTGCTAATGCACTACCAAAAAAAAAAAAAAAAAAAATCCTGGCTGTGTTGATGCAACAGTGCTAATTGTGGTAAAATGTAAGATGGAAGGGTCTACTCAGAAAAGCAAGAAAGTAGTTTCTGAAGTACTTATTAGAAGCAGATATGTAAAATTAAGAAGGAAACATTTCCTTATGTTATTTCAGAAAGGAAACACACAACAACCTCTCTGTTCACTTTAAAGAAATGTTGTAATCACAAAATCCAAACTGTATTAAAGAATCTAGAAATGGTAGTAAAGAAGTTATGTCTTTTGTTAAACAGAACCCCACCACTGTGAACAGAGAAAAGCTAATGTTGAAGTTCTGCACCCAGGCAAGAACAGCATCACCTTACATCTCCAAAGCGTCTGGCAGTAGTTATTTGTTAGAGAGCTACTTCCTAAAAGTAGATCTGCGAGTTGAGACAATGAAACTGGTAGTGCTTTGGTTAGTCATCATAGACTAATGAGCTGTTTTTGAATAAAATAGGTACTTTAAAACTACTAAGCCTACTAGGGTTTTGTGTAGCTCAGAAAAAGGTGATGAAAGATATAAGATTCTATGGAGCTGAATATAGCTGGGCCTTATTCACCTATTGTGGTAACAGTTACACACTCAATGAAAGGTTGATGGAGACCACCACAAGAAGAAAAAAAAAAAAGCTGCCAGAAAGTTCAGGAATGCATCAGCCTCCAAGCTTAATAAAAATAATAAAAATGTCAGCAGAGATTAGAGGAAATGAAATATGTATTTTTACTACTTTAACTCCTGTGAAACAGCAATAAAACTTATGACAATGGGGGCCTGGCAAAGCCTACACATATTAGTTTTGTCTTTAAAGAGTATGGAATCATTTCAACAATTGTTTTTATTTTTTCTTGTTAAAAATGGCTTTGACAAGTAGCACAATTTCATCCTCTATAATCTAGAAGTGTTTTTTTGCTAAGAAGTAGGATTTTCCAGTAGTATTCTCATTCTTTAAAAAGTATCCAAAATCTACAGAAATCAGTCATTAAGATCAAAAGAAATAGAATTTCATTCAGAATTCAGTCTTCATTTAGGATATTTTGAAACACTGAGGATATCAAGCCAGACATCCAGACTGCCCAGATGGTAGTCAGCAGAATGACACCAAAAGTGGGTGTGGGTGTGTGTGTAACAATTGCAACATTGGCGACTCAGTGTGAATTCTACACGATTCGATTTTTGTTTCCTCACTTAGTAACACAAGGCAATTTCAGAATCTAATTTAAATCTGCAATGACCCTGAAAAAAATAAGAGAGTAAAGGGGAAAAAATTGCTCAAAACTCTTTTTTTTATTGTAATTATAAAAATAAATACTTGGGTTTTGAATACTCAGAGAGTAGCAGTACCAATACAGAAGACAAGCCCAAATCTATCATGCTGTGAGAGTCTTTCCAATAACTTCAAGGAGCATTGAATTCTGAAGAAATTTTACAAATCTCTAGCTGAATTCTGGCCACAGTTTCATCATACTAAACAGGAATAGTCTAGTGGCAAATACTAAGCTGTTTTACAGTCTCTTACACAACATACTCTGAAATCTCTGTGTGTAGTCACAGCTACTAACTACACATCTAACCAAGGGTTCTAGAAGTGCCTCTTGGTTAGACATGAAGTTGTACAGACAAAATGTAATATTGAAACCAAGAGTGAAAGTCAAGAAGAATCTTCTTATGCCAAAGTTCCTTATGAGGGGAACATTACCTCAGCAACTCATCTGCTGGGGCTGCCAAACCAGCTCCTGCTAGAGCCTGAGCTGCTGCCTTGCCTCGTGGAAGGTCTAAGATTCCCTTGATGCAGTGAAACAGTTGAAGGGCTTTCTGTTAAATGCTTGTAGAAACAACAAAGTCTGTGTTAACAATGTGAAAGGATCACTGGATCTGGGGAATGCCATGGCAACATGAAGGTGAAGAAGCTGTAGCAAGGTTATTAAAAGCCACAGAAGAGAAAAATCTTTCTATCTTTCTTGTCCCTAGAGCTGCCACTCAGTTCTCCATGGTCTACATTTTAAAGTATCTTTGTTTAATTTACCTATATGTCAGAATAATAAGATCCCAATTTCTCAATTTTCAGTTACACTGTAAGTTAAATATTGGGGGAAAAAAAGATGATATGATGAAACGAAACAAAAATCTGCATTGACCAAAAATCAAGCTGTTAATTCAGTGAAGAAAAATTATTGTAGTTTCTGGGACTTTGAGGTCTGAATGTACAGTACCTCATTTGTTAATGAATGCAGAACTGCCAGTAAATAAGAGACCTGCTTCATTATGGCTGCCACACAGTTTCTCTAAACCTTATTTTGCAATAGCATGAAGAGAATAAAAACTTCTTAAGCTGGTTGTCCTTCACTCTGAGACAGGATAATCTTTGAGAAACATTTTACGGTGCATCTTTTGAAGAAAAGTGCACTAGTCCTTACTGAAAAAACACTTGGTTGACCTGGAAAATAAAACATTCATGAGAAGTATGAGCAGAAGTTTTCATTATTCCTTAAGCTCTCCCTTCAGAGAGACAAAAAATCCCTCCTTCCATTGCTGCTCCACAATACCCAGTTGCCAGGCAACTGATCTTTTATGGTGGGTCTCCACAGCGACTGATGTACACAAAATCATAAATCCCATTACCTAATTAAACACTAGGGCTGCATTACAAAAAGAGAAAGAATCATACTGAAGTTTAAAGAGATAATATAAATGAGTCACAATGAGATTCAAAAAAATCAACTGCTGTTGCTGATACTATAGTTTATATATATAGTTTATATAATATGGTACATCTTACCAAACCTTCTCTTTTTTCATTTTCCTAAGACAGGACAAACTATTTTCCTCCTAATTTACTAAGTACGTTAGTAAAGCATAATTAAGCTGGACAAGGAATCCCACTACACTCAACAGGTAAACCTTCAGAAACAGTTAAGACCAATCAGTGCACAGAGGAATTGTATTAACATTGTTATAGTGAATTAAAATGTTTTGGGATAAATGAATCAAATCTGAAGATGGCTGGGTAGCTACAGTGACAAAACAGATAGTTACAGCACTCTTGCCTTGTGGAAAGTCAAAATAGGAAGATACAACAGCCTGTTCATTTTTGCTTCCCATGAGCACACAGAGAAACTCAGGTTGAACACAGAACCTGGTCGGATCTGAACACAAGCTCATTGCCTCTCCAGAATAATCTTATGGACTCTGATACTATGACAAAAGCCCAGGAAAAGACAAAGACCCAAACTATGCAAGCAGAGTTTTCTTTGACTCAGTGGCAGTAGGACTAACATTCATGATGGAAGCAATGCAACATTGCATCTTTAAGTGGGAAAAGACTGCATTTGCATTTTTTTGTCCTATTTATTCTATGTTTGTTTATATCCTTCACTGTGTTACAGACACAGAACCTCTGGGGCTTTTACCTTCTTCAACCCTACTTCCTTCTGGATGGATTATGTCTTTTAAGTACCACCTGGTACCACAGTCTCCCCCAGTACAGTAACTATTCAGCTGTATATACTTTTTGTTGCAACCTGTGCATCTCCAACGAGACCCACAGGTGACATTTTTGTGACCCTGATTTTACTTCTAAATATGATCCATATGCAATACTATTTGAAGTCTTAAAATCTGACTATACAATTTTTTTTCTTAATTAAAAGAAGGAAAGAAATTATTGCATCCAAAACACATTGTACTTTTGCTTATCTGCATTTATAGTCCAGACAAGTTCAACAATTTTAGAAGCAGATATATGATTCGTGGTTGCATCTTTTTAATACGCAATTTCTTAAGACTATGTAAAAGTTAAAACCTATTTATGGATGAAAACTGGTAATACTAGCAAGGGTATGACAGTTTAGAGTGTATACAGTTATGCTGAGGTACTGGTTATTCCTTATAACATCTCAAATTCTTTAAAAGTGTTATACATTAAAAGCATTTTGCCTGGATCCAAAATTAATAAAATAACAATAACCCTTTATGGACATCTGCTTTGGAATGCTTTGAAAATTTTCTCTGCCTTGGCCCCTCATCTACTCAGAGAAACATCTCTCAAGAATGAGTTAACGAATGGTGAAGCAAGAACAGAATCTCCACCTCTTGATCATAGAATTTTACATTCTTGATCAAATTATACATTTTGGAACTTACTGTTAATGCATTATGGTGTTGTATAGCCAAAACTGGGCAAAAAAAAGTACATAATCTCTTAGAAATATTGTGACATTCACAATACTCTACGCTAAGGGTAATTTATTAAATCATTTACAAACTTTCTAGCCTCTAAAGTCTTATTTTGTTAATAGGAGGTCAATGCCTCTCTAGTCTCCTGAGTTTCCTTGTAAACCTGAAGAACCTGAGTTTCCTTGTAAAAATATTTTCTTTTTAAGTCTCTTCTCTCCCTTTCTTGATTAATTTTTTCTCTAAATTCTTTACAGATACAGACTAGGTTAGAATTGGATTTGAAGAGTAAACTCTTTTCTGAATCTTTGATTAACTACTTCTTCACTCATATTCATCCTGTACACATGCTGAAGAAGATGCTAAGTAAATACACAAAACAAATAAATACACAAATAATATATATATCGACTAACATAGGTTTTATGTGGATTTACTGAAAACATGATGCAAGTCTTAATAACCTTTGTTTTGCTTTGCTGTTACTTTGGACAGAATTGGAAAATAGTGATATACTTTGACTTATGTATCCTAGTTCTCGTGAGATAAATGCAGTCAGAAAAAAATAGTATTCCCTCCATAGTTAAAAACAGACAATTACTATGAAACATTTAAATAAGGACCAGATAGTTATTGTGCCTTTAATCTCTCTAAGCTCAGTAACTGTATGCCTTTTATTGTAAGTATATTATAATTACAGATTGAACTAAGCTATTGTTAACATATAATGGAAATGGAAATTGAAAAAGCGTATACCATGTTTTCCATTATTCCAAATACAGTACTAAATACTCTCCCTCTATCACTATGCCCTGCAAAAAAAATATATAGAATTTTCAAAGAATTGTAGTAAAATGTAGATTATCCTGGTTTATTTTCCTCTAAAATATAGCAAGGTATTGAAAAGCATGCACAACCAGTAGGATGCTTCAGAGTTTAGAGGACTCTTAATTGAAATAATATCTAGTCTTATGGACACCCTGAGATTTCTGTCATAAGTAGGGACAAGAAAAACAATAGAATTAAGTGCTGAATATGAAACAGAAAACTATTATACTCTTGAGTTTTTTCTTTACAAAATTATAACTGCAGAATAATGCAGAATTAGATTCATTTCAAACTGAAAGTGTGGGTAGAACATGAGGATATGTTCTGGATCCCCCAGCAAAAGAAGGATATGGACCTCTTGGACCGGGTCCAGAGGAGGGCCATGAAGATGATCAGAGGGCAGAAGCACCTCTCCTGTGAACACAGGCTGAGGGAGCTGGGGTTGCTCAGTCTGGAGAAGAGGACACTCTGGGGAGATCTTAGAGGAGTGTTTCAGAACCTGAAAGGAGCCTGCAGGAAAGCTGGGGAGGAACATTTCACAAGGGTGTGTGGTGATAGGACAAGGGACACTGGTTTTCAACTAGAAGAGGGGAGATTTAGGTTAGATGTTAGGAAGAAACTCTTTAGTGTGAGGGTGGTGAGACACTGGCACAGGTTGTCCAGGGAGGTTGTGGACGCCCCATCCCTGGAAGTGTTCAAGACAGACTGGATGGGGCTTTGAGCAACCTGGTCTCGTGGGAGGTGTCCTTGCCCAAGCAGGGAGGTTGGAATGGGGTAATCTTTAAGTCCCTTCCAACCCAAACCATTTTCTGATTCTATATTGACCTAAAATGAACGAACCAGAAAACTGCTCTAGATGTTCCACTATTATTTTTTTAACACTATTATTTTTAAACTATATTATGTTTTCCATCATACATACTGAAAAACTGGACAAGAACTTAATCTGTTTTGTAGATTTTCTACCCAAGTGCTTTGCTTAATCTACCAGATCTTCTAACCATAGCTTTGATGGCTGGAGTAGCTTCTGGCATTACATGCATGATCTTCCAGCTCTCTAAACCTGTTGGAAACTATAATAAATGGAGTAGGGGTGTGTAAGAGAAGTGTGAGCAAAAAAAATTAAGGTAGCCACGTAGTTAAAAGTTTTGCTTGCCTTTGTATTGTTTGAATGAGAATATTAAAAAAAGCTCATAGCACCAATTGGCTGTTGTCCACATCAGAAAGCCACCACAGAATCTGTTACAGTTCAGCACAAATTCTTTTTCTAAGAGGCCCTGGGAATACACTGATGCTGTTGATCAAAAATTTATTTGCATATTGGTTTAAAAAAAATGGCTGTCTTTCCACAGATTGGAAAGAAGGATGGGATTACACCTTTAGCTGCCAACCACAGACAACATTAGCTAATATATTTTGGGACTGCATCATTTATTCCTGACCAGTCTGGAGAAGAAGTATTTCCTTCATGAGTGTTGGAACCAAGCATTAATATCTCAGTGGCGGACAGAAGAGGGGATGGTTTGCTGACATTTCTTGGTTTTTAGATTTATTTATTTGTTTTGCTTAGTCTTAAAGAATCTTTTCATCACAAAGGTAAAGATGTTTTTGACCACTATCTCCTAAAAGAAACCTCAGAAAAAAACAGAAAGTAAGGTAAGAGGAAGAGATCGGTGCTCAAAAAACACACAAGGCAGTAGATTTCCTTCCAGAAATCATCAGATGTCTCTCAAACCCATAGCATGTAACTAACCTTCAAATACCACTGCATTTTTTTTAAGAAGACACAGAATATCTGCTGACACAGTCCAAAGATGATTTTCACATAGCAAGCACTCACACCCAGAGAAATAGATCACATTTCTCAATCTACACCAAAATAAAACACATAGATGTACCACACTGAAAATGGATCCCAGACTATTCAGATAAAATATGAACTAATGGAAGGTAAGTGAATGAAGCAAATGTAATTCAACCAGGATGAATAACAGTGAACAAAAACAACCACATAACAATAAGGGAATATTTTTCATAATCACAGTTGCAATCTATTGCCTCAAAGACAGTATAAAAACCTTATAGCTTTAGTAGAAAATGGCACGTAATCAACAGAGGTACTTATTTTGTGGGACTTGACTTTCCCACTTCTTCCCTACTGCACAAGTATTAACACCTTTTTTCCCTCCATTCCATTATATCTCTCTACTGTCCTACAGCCTGTCTGTCCGTGGCACAAGCATCTCTTGTTCAGTGTTATTAATGGCTCAGGTATTTGGATTAGGCAGCATCACGCCAGCTAACAAAGAGCAATTACTCCCAAGTTGTATTTAGGTTAGACTTCCCTTCTGCTTTTCAAACTTTTTGGAGAATGCTGGATCTGAGGTCTTTGTCTGTTTTTCCCACCTGTAGCTTCTCATCTAATATAACCTCTTCCTATAGTCTTGTATGAACAAAGGATCCCTCTATGTTCAGAATAAACAGAGGATGTTGACTAGACTTATCTTTAGTGTATACAGTTTATATCAACATTTTAAAATGTTTATAAGTTTAAGAGAAAAGACCTAAACAACTGACTAGTTTCAATAAATTGCAGACCTTTATTTGCTTTTAGATTCCTTTAGGGCCAAAATCTTTGCTTGTCTATCCCTCCTGCACAATTACATAGTTCCTTGGTGGTACGAGAAATGTTTAGAAAATGGCAGAATACCAATTGTGTGTGAGGCCAAGAGCTTAGCAGGATTCAGGAAAGGATTCTACGTTTTTATGGGTAGTGAGAACATCCAATGTTACATTAAACAGCACACAAATTAAATTAATAAACCTTAATTCTTAAATTCCGAAAACAACAACATCTGTCTAACTAGGAGCTATGTGAAGATTTTTACCAGTAAGCATCTTACAGCAGAGTTATATGACTAGCCTGCTGAGCTAGTAATATAATTCCAGTATTTCTTCACTGCTGTGTAATCCGGCCTGCTTTATTTCCACCAATGCTGGACAACACATTGTCACCTAAAAGAAAATAGATGCAATGCTGTCTTGAAGAACAGTTACAGTTCAGAACAACCTAAACAGTAAGGTGCTCTGTAGAAAAAGTGGCAAGGATAAATGTCATAAGCATACTGAAAATACAGCGGATATTCCCACTCTTTACAAATGAAAATCAGTTCTTCAGATAATTTTTTTATGCATAATATTTTTCTTATTCATGCAAAATTCTAAAAGCCCCTTGCTCCTTTCTATAAACAATGGAGATTAGAAATAAGATAAACACTAGAACAAACAATGCAGTTGTTGATAGAAACTCACCCTGAAAAAGAATTACACTGATACTCTGTATCATAAATAAAAAGCAATTGTTAGGGTTTTTTTAAAAGATAATTTGACTTCAAAGATTTCCTGTGATTTCTAACAGTTGAAATGTACTTAGATTACAAAATGATCTTTATTTTCCTTATGCCCTCTCTAAAGTCAGAACACATTAAAACACAAGGCTCATACACCTCCAGGAAATGCTTGCATAAGGCTTATTTATCTTTTAACTAACATTTGTTAACCACGGATTAGTGGAACAGGCTCTTGTAATTATGGTTTCTGTTCCATTTGTGGCTATCTTCATGAGGCCAGTGAATCTTTAAATTACAGGCTGGCCACCCGGGAGCACAAGTGTTGAATCAGCCCCATCTCCATAGGCAACACATTTGGATGATTATCCCCAAAGATGATATGCTAACACACACATACACAACAAAGGAGGTTTATGCTCACAGCTTCAAAGTTACTTTCTGTCCTTGTGGTGGTTTCTAGTTCAATAAAGCCAGAGTGGCCCCTGACATAATGTGCTCTATGTTAGTATAGGAGAAATGGCTGGTGAAGTCAGCCTTTGTTAAACACCCTTTATCTTGACAGCTCTCACAGTGCCCTCCAGTTACAACCCCAGGCACTGCACTGCAATAGGAGTTTGGAAACTAGCCCAAGAAAGAAGGGTTGGTTTTGCTTAAAGGCCATATACACTTAAAAAACACAAACATTTATTTATACACATATGTGTAAATATAGACATACACACACATATATCAGGTAAGAGAAACAAACTATTCTTTTATTCCAAAGAGCCTGTATAGTTAAAGGTATTTTACTACATGTTTTTTACTGTCTTGTCTTTTTATTGCCTCAGAGCTTACCAAACAAATGACGGCTTCCAAGATAAAAGACTTCATGATCTTTACTGCATGGGTCAGTCATCTTTGAGACTTAATCTGTAGTCCCTTGGGATCATATCACAGATCTAGTTCTCAAAAGCTTGGTTCCAAAGAAATCCAGCCAGCCAGCCAAGTAGTCTGAACAACTGTGCTGCATGAGCCTTCCAGTATAGCTCCACTTAATCTGTGCTGGCATCAGTGATGCACACAGATATCATCTGAAGGACTTAAAAAGAAAGCCTTTCCATCTCAGTCAGAGATTTATAATGTCCAGTTTACTAATCCACACAGATGATTCACTAAAGGGCTTTCTGGAAGACTTGCAGCAGAGCTGGTGACCTTGCCCTAGCTCAAGGCATGGATATGGGCATATAGGCATCACCATATAAAACCAGCTCTCTTCTTCCAGAAAATTTATTCTCATCTAACCATTGTCTAATGAACTGTCCCCAAAGAACAGAATTTCAGAAAGAGACCCACTACTCGTCACAAATCATACACTAAGTAAACAGGGCCAAGTAATCTGGCTTTTATTTACTTGTCATTCTGTTCTATAATGCATAAATAATGTGCATGTAATATACACACACTTACAGACATGTTTTGCTGGCTTCTAGGAATTAAGAGAGGATTCAGTTTCCCATTGTGCAGGGTATTACATAAACACTAATCTAAAAGGTAGTCCTTTCCCCAGGGCCTTATGACATAGTCTTAATACTTTACTGATGGATGCCTCACCATCTGTGCAAATTCAGTTACTAATCCATTGCCTCATCACAAATAGGCAATGCACACCTGAAGCAAAAATGTTGCAGTATAGAGGTAAATAGTAAGGTATTACTTAAATAGTAAATAGTGGTAGTGTAAATACCACTAAATAGTAAATAGAGGTAAATAGTGTAGATCTGCTGTGATTTTGCAATTATAACATATATTTTTAATTACTTTTGAGATCTGCAATATTCAGCTGCAAAGCTCTGAACCAGGTACTGCGTGTGAGGATTTGCCTCTTGGTATACATCTTCTATTTGTGGGGGGAAAGGAGGAGAATGTTTTTCAGTGCAAAAATTGTCATACAAAATTGAAATGTAGAGTGGCTTTTACACAGTGTAGAGCAGGTGCACCCACACTGTGTATGGCAACCCTTGCCCAGAGGTCCACCTCCAGTTTGCCTCCTAGTTCAGTGTTGATCTGAGATGTGAACACCATGCTACCCCACAGTCCTCACTCTCTGGCTTGTTTGGGAAGAAAAAACATAGATGGGGAGAAGTCCTAACTCACTGATGCTTGTTTGGGGGAGGCAGGCCTGAGGAGCACTCATGGATCTCACCTGCCTTGCCATTAGGATTTGGGACTACAAAGTGGTAGGTACCCATGACCTTCAGGAGAGTAGCAGAGCTTGCCATGGTTATCCAGCAGATCCCAGCCTTTGTATTATCTGCTGGCTCTCCTCCTAATGGACAGAAAATGCAGATTTGGTCCACTGGAAGCATTGACTCCTCTGAGCTTCTTCTCTTGAGCAGTCTGTGGAGGCATTCCTGTGAAACATCCCTGCTTGCTCCCCCTTCTTGTGGCAAGGATGCACACAAATGGAAAACAGGTATCTCCCCTGTGTTTTTTAAGCTTTCTCCAAACCCTCATTCTCTGCTAGAATCATCATTGGGTACCCCCTGCCTGCTTCTCAGACCTTTAGATCTGGAGACAGAGTACAGTTGTTTACACCCAGTTGATCTCTTAGTTCCTACATGGCCTTTCTGTAGAATAGATTTTCTTTGTTGATAGTTAGTAAACAAGATATCGATGTTATCAACTTCATACTGTTTTTAACTTGGTCTGTGCAGCCACAAGCATGTTTATCTAGCATGACTGTTACTCAGACTGTTTCATTCTGGCAACGAGATGTTGCCTATGGACAATGGCTCACTCTATTGTTTCCCTATAAAAAGAATTTGGGGGAGGGACAGAAAAAGTGGAATGGTTGAAAGATGGAGTAGGCACAGTTGTAATCATGCTGCATTCTTTTCAGTCTGTTGCAACACTTAAAGGTAGCTTGCTCCAGATACCAAAAATGTTGGGAAGCATTACTGAAGCATGATGTACAAAATCTGCTGTTTACTCCAGAAAGTTTTCCTGTCTAATAAGCCAGGTGAATGAAGAACAGCCAAGACCAAGATTGCAGTTGGGGTCAGAGGAAAGTTTGTCATATGAAAAAAAATATCTCTAACACTTCAAGGTTATACTTCTAGAATATTTTTTTTTATTACTCTTTAAGAATGGATGAGAAATCAAATTAACAGTTGGCCTATATTTATAAAAAGGCATTTGAATGCACTGGTTGGTTGGCAGTTTACTTGTCTTTTTTGTCTTGTGAGAGAGCAGAAGTGTATTTGTACTACATTTACCCACCCTAGAGTTACAGTTGGGACTATAGGCAAACACCTAATAAAAAAATTTGGTTTTGTTCAGGTGGGTGAAAAGCTAGAATAACATGTCCATCTGCCATCAAAACAATGGAAGAAGCTGCATCCTATGTACTTCTCCCACTAGACTGGGAATTAATAAACTGAAAAATGCTGTGCTGTCTGGTATACACAATGTTCAGCATTGGTGCAAGGATTCTGAAGAGCTTTTGCAGACTGGGCATCTTTGCAGATTCAGTGGGGTGAGGGGGTAGGTAGGCAGGAGAGCAGCTGCCTGTAGAAGGGTTTTTTATGCTCCACTTATCCCCCGTTTTGTGACAGTGAGAATGAGGGGCTGAGAGTCAGCAACTAGCAACTGCTCTAAAGTTGAAACTTAAGCTAAAATTAATCTTAGAATCACAAACTATTTCATAATGTCTTTCATAATAACAGCAGTTTATTGCCTTGTGATGCTAAGTCCTTCCCTGTTTCTTCACTCTGAAAAACCTCTATTGTGCTGGCTTCTTCCTGTTTCATTGAAGGGAACAGCTTGTATGAATCAGAGATGAACCACTCTTTGGAGTTATGAATACCCAGCTATCAGTCTCTGTCTTGACTGTCCAGAAAGGCCAGAGCTGCATCTTCAAACATCTTTCCATTCTCCCACTGTTTTCCCTCTGTGAAACAGAGCTGTGGCTGAAACCAGGATTTTAGCCAAGTGCATACCCAGGCCTCCTAATGGCACAAAAGCACATAGCTGTCAGTTTGTGTCCTGTACTCACTGCAAAGATACTTCTGCTTGTAATTTTCTTGTATATTTTTTCGGCAAAACTGAATTTCTTTTGAAGGCACCAGTGATAGGGGATATTAAATTGAGACACACCCCTCCCCCTTGCCCCCAGTCAGGCATCCCTGCACTGCAACTTTAAAAATCACCTGGAGAATAACATAAAGTCTTACAATACACAAAGATCCCAACTTCTAGAGAAACAAATGGATATCTAAGCTGATAGGAAAACTGATATTATTTATGAGTTTTCAGTCTTCCAAGAGCTTACTCAGTCTGTTTTCAGATTTTCTGGCTTTTCAGTACTTTGGAAAATTTTGCCTGGCTTAGTAGTGTTCTTGAATTTTTCAACTCCTTCATTGCTGGCACAGAAGCTCCTGTTAGCCCTCCTTGGCTTTTCTCACACCCAGCATTTTTGCAAAGAGTCTGAAAGAACTAGTGGGAAAATTACATTATCTTGGCATAAATCTGGGATTTAGAGTGCATATATAAAAATATAAATCATTACTAACACCACTTTTCTGTCTAAACCAAAACAAACCCATTAATGTTAAAGGGTGGATATGGCAAGCTCGTCTACAGGGCTTTCATAGTCAGTTTCAGTCTAGTACCAAGTGTAGAGTATTTATTACATGCAGTGCTGGACACTGTAGGGTTTCATTGTGACTCTGCAAACAAATGACTGTTCAGCATTTGGATGGAATACACAGCCAGCTATTACCACAGAAAACATGGAACATGAGAAGAATATTGTTTTCTGACCATGAAAAGACCACACACACTCAACATGTGGAATGCACACTGGATCATCTTCAAAAACATAGAAGTTGCATTCCCTGTTATGCTCACAGGCTGGTTTAATTAAGTATAGGCATTAGGCAGTAAATGTGTTGGCAGTTTCACACTGAAATGCTGCTATTCTGCAAGTAACTTCCGCACTGTAGTGTATTCTTTTAAAATAGTAACATATTTTTTCATTCTGCTTAAGATTGTAGAGGGTTGCAAGGGAACGTATTTATATAAATGAGAATATTTAAAAACATAATGTGAAAATTAATTAATTAAATTAATTTCTAAATATGGATTCAGTAAAGTAAAACATAAGCTTTTACAAAGTTTAGGTTTGAAAATTTATTTACATGTCATATTACAAATTCAAGTGGTTATCAGTTTTACATTTTAATGCTGAATTTTTGTGACAGAAGTATTTACTGTTTAATACTATTACTTTTTATATGCTAGATGAGCTTTCTAATTTTTTAGGAACACAAACCTCAGCCATTCCATTAGCACAGGCATTTTTAGTCTTGAAATCTCAAGATCTGTTTAAAGATCTCAAACCATCCATATAACATTGATTTTCTTCTCCTGAAAACACTCTTTCATGGGTAACAGCAGTCCCTGTTTACTAAAGCTGCAGTGACATGCACATACTCATAAGCTAAGTTCACAGCTTTGCCTAGACACTCTTATTCCAGTAGGAACAATTAAGTTATACATATTTCGTAAATTCAGGAAGCAGTAAACCTCGGCCTGGAAGAGATATTTATATGTGTTGAATAAAACTTTTTTTGTTACAGTTTTGACCTGCCTGCAAATTCTTTATTTTACAAGTGTAAATTAGCATAAGCTAAAGCAATAACACAGTGATAATGAGTAATAGGCACCATGAAAGTGATTGTGGACAAGAAAAGATATGAACAGGGCAAAAAGACTTTAAAGCCCCAGATATAGCTTATCACCACGTTTGCCCAAATAGCTCCTGTCTGATTGCAGAAATTACCATTTTTTCTACCCTTTCTTCTACCACCCTTGCTATTTGTAGCCAGGCAGTTTGGCAGCGGGATGAGAGAGGCAGCAACTGGAGAACCCTTCCGCAGTTGTGAGTTCTTCTGATGGCAAATTGCATTACACCTTCTCTTTTGACCCTTTTCGTCTGGGGACTTAACCTCCAAATTTGAGTCAGGCCTTACAAAGAGTCTGACCAGAACATAGCAATCCTTAACTTATGGAAGCATCATTTCTCTGTGATTTAGCTTGGAAGCATTTTTTTAAGGCATGTGTCTTGGGAGGGGAGGGTGACATCGTTACGCACTATTTGTCTTGCTTGGAATTTACCAGCTCTAGTACCGCTTTAAGACTCAGACTAAAATTCTCCTAAACTCATTGCTTTGAAGTTATTCCTCTGAGACAAATCTTTTGAATTCTGTGTGGTTACCAAATCACATCTGAGGTCAGTGTTCCCCTGCTTGGGATCCCTCTCTGAGACTTCCCAACAGCCTTTGAGGTGGTGGCCTGGGGGCTGGGAAAGGTTTGCTTTTTTTCTTGCCTTATCATATCGCTGAGACCTTGAAGCTGTCACAAAGACACTGGTGTGCTTAAAAACATATTTCCAGGCTGCCCTGGTATGATAAACATACTGAGCAGGGTAGTTTGTGTGTAAGTGTCTCTGTAGCTAAGGTACCAGTGCTGGCCTGAATGAAGAATTCACCTCGCATCATTGCGGCAGATATACATCATTGAGTAAATAAATGCTCTTTAAGAGACAGCTCTGTTCACTCTTGCTCTGAGGAATAAGGTTATTTAAATAGACAGAGCCAAAATATCTGTGGGAATGGAATGACTATGCCAGTCTTTACACATCAATGTACACCTCTCCTGCAGCTCCCATATCACCATTTGTATAGCCCTCAGGACATGGTGTCCCCTGATTTTTCTGATGTACAGGGAGAGCGCTGTCAAATGAGCTGTCGTTACCCAAATTGACAGCAACGTATTTATTCTGCTTTGAGCCTGCATCCATACATATCTCAAGACAGAGTTTAGTCCTGAAAACATATGTTGTTTTAATCTGCTTTATGTCTAGTATCGGTAACAGAAGCAGCAGCAATATAACCCATTTATTTCACCCAAATGAAAGAAACCAAAAGCCACTCTATTAATGATTTTTCCATTCCTGGTGTTTATATTTTCATAATGTCTATTAATTGGACACTATTAGTAAAACAATACTGTGTACGCTATTTAGGAGCCATGTTTGAAAAGAACTCATTAGCTGAGAAGCTGTTACGTAGAAATATTTTGGTGTTTCAAATAAATAAATAAAAAGCCCAGGCACTCTAGGCCAGAATTCAGTGGCTGGCACTGAAAGTTCTTCCATTTTCTGAAAGCCCGTTCCATGGGGGAGAGTGAGCTTACTTCCTAAGGAAATTGCTGTGGAGGTGTCTGTAAGAGAAAACCAGGCACTGCTTTGCAGCTCTACAAGTGCAATGAGAGTAGTCATGAGTGAATGCTGAGCCAAAAGAGTGATGCATGTTTACATTATGCTTACTACATTATTCCCGCAAAAGCATAAAAATGTAGCTGCCATGAACAACTGCCATGTATAGCACTTAGTATTTGGGAAAGCATTTGGTTTCGGGTATAGATTTCTCTGTCGACCTTCTGCTTTAAAAATTGTACTCCAGACAGCTGTAGGCTTGGAGAGGTGAGTGCTCTGTCAGGTAACACATACTGCAGCAGATGAGCAGTGCCTGCCAGTGTTCCTAATCAGAAGGGCCACTCTTTTCTGCACTGGGTTTTCATTTCAAGAAACCTCACCACTCCCTACACTGTTCTGGGACTTTAAAAAGAGCGAAGTCACTTTGCACTGCTCCAGCGACTGAAGGGGAGGTGATGGATTGCCTGCATGTTTCCTCTGGCACCTGGAGAGTTTCCTCCCTCTCCCTCTCTTCCCTGCCACTTGGCACAGGTTAAGCTGATACTGCTGTTTGTGAGACCCTGTGATGAACACAGTCAGTGACTGAGCCAAGCTGGAAACTACCCCTAAAAAACCAAAAACAAAATAAAAAAAACCAAACCAACCAAAACAAAACAAAACAAAAAAAACTCAAACAAAAATCCAACCAACCAAAAAAACATTATTTTTAACCTGGTTATTTTCCCTTATTACTTCACCTTGTGCCACCGTGAGCATTTGCACTGACACCAGCAGGCACAAGCCACTTCCATGGCCATATTACTGAAACACAGCTGTGTGAATGAAGTCAACTCACTGATATTTGTCTTGTGATTCCTTTCAAATCAGTCAATTATATTTTCGTTTCATATTGTGAATTCCCTTACTTCTCCCAACCAGAAAGTTTCCCAGAGGGGTACCTTTAGAGAGCGTAAAGGAAATTTTGAAGTTGAATTGGATGGTGACTGAAGAAACAAGCATTATATAATTTTTTTCAAGGTTAGCAGATAAGTCGAATAAGGTAGAAACTTGTGCTTCCAAGCCAGGAATTCATGGGAAATGAGAGGCTATTAACAGAAAATTAGCTGTGAATGTGATTTTTTTTTTTTTTTTTTTTTTTTAATAGCTCTAAAAAAATAAGTGTCTTCATAGGCAATTCTTGCCTTCCCTTTTGGATGTTCTCTTTGTGTCTAATGTGTTAGTTTCTCAGCATCCACCACACAGTAAATGCACTGGCTGAGTGGTTCTCTAAACAGGAGCAGAAATACACATTGATTAAATTACTTCAAACTCCTTGACAAGAAAATGAGCTTTCTAAAAGAGTGCTGAAACTGAGTGATTCAAGTAGTGCTTCATTCACAACCTAATTCCTTGAGCCTGCCTATTTCCTCTGGGCTTATTAACATCTGAAACTCTTCATTACCCCACATAGGCCAATGGAGAACAAATAAGCCCAGGTTTGAAGAAAGCTGGGATTCAAGCACACCTGTAAATTCTGGCACAGGTAGCACACCTACTGTGAAGTTCTATGGTCAGCAAAATAGGAATCAGCAGGCAAACAGGAGATAGATAATCACTGTGCCTAATTTCTATAACCATTGTGCAACTTGAGCAGCGAAGTGTAACAGCATCCTGCACTACTGACTGCATAGACACAAAGCCCTCTGTGGCAGAGGGAGGGGAAAAGCAAAAGGAATGGCAGTTTCTGACTGCACCAAAACCTCACCAGATTTGTGGTACAGGAAGCTTGGCTATGTTATATCATATTCTCAAGTTATGTAGAGTTCTCAAATGCTCTAAATTTGTATTTGCGCCTTGCAGCTAAGCACAGGGTACATACATATGCACAACAGGTCATCTTCAAATACTAGTATTTAGCACATATCTGACATGTATGACGTTATCAAGTCTCACCAATTAGCCTCCTATGTGTAAGAGGAGGAATGAAATAATCATAAACACTTTGCTGTCAGTTTTCCTCACATTTTTGAACAATGAGTCTTGAGGCCTTTCACTAAAGTGTGCATCCTTGCACATGTCTGTGTATTTCACCCTGTGCTCTCTCAGCAGACAGGTTAGTGAGCATGTTGTGCCTCCAGCAATCATTACAGGAAGTTGAATGGCAACAAACTCCCAGTTCCCTCAGTCACCCTTAGTGTATTTACATGCCAGAGAAATGAGTGGGTGGCATGATGCTGTTCTTCATCAGAAAACTTACAGATCCCTCATTAGAGAGGTTTTAGGAGCAGATAATCTCTGCTTTTTACAGTCCCACTTTAAGTGGATAGACAAGAAGAAAAATAGGAGCTGTTAGGTATAAAAAGTCAGAGACCGAGAAGGATCAGCAGAGGTTTGTACAATCTCTGAAAGTGAAGCTGGCAGGCTTCATCAACTACAAAATACAAGACAGAGAGGGAAGAGTGAAATGGATTCTTTGTATTCTTTGACAATGAAAGTCATCTTGATAGAGACTTTGCTGCCTCGTGTTCAAAGCTGTCTGTTTTTACATCCACACAGAATGATGTAGTGTTAGGCCTTGAGGAGTTAGCCCAGTGTTCACTTGCAGGATATGTTAGGACACTGTTTTTAGAAGTCCAGGATGACAGGTCTGAAGATCAAGTATATGGACGCAAGGAACACAAAGGCAATTTTTGGAAAAAAGTGGGTTAAATCACTTCAGGGTAATCTGGTTTAAGAGTTATAATTGAAGGATTAACCACTGAGGGTTTGCTTAAAAGCAGATCACTCCCAACATCAATTTTCAGTGATGAGTGTGGAGGGGTTAGCAGAGAGACAGCTTGGAAGCAACGTAAGTATCATGTTGTGTTAGCTTTCTATTTTGTTTATTTTTTAACCATACACTTTCTTACTTACTTCACAACAACAAATTATATTAGTCCTAAAGTCTGCACACAATACTTTCCATCTCCTAAGTATATTTTTTTCAACTCACAATATGAGAAAATTGTCATGAAAAAAAATAAAATAATAGGCTATGACTCAGGCAAGATGAGGCTATTTAGGCCCACTTCATTATTTCAATGAGCTGCCATCAACACAGCCTTAACTGTCAGGAAGACACAGAGCCTAACTTGTGAAGCAGAGAGCCATACAGAAACAGAAATAAGCATCCTCTGGCAAGATCTGTACCTGAAAGTTGTTTGTTGTTTGTGTGCTTAAATAAAATGTACTTCTGTCCATTAAACCGTTCTTAGACCTCTGGTAACTTTAAGATGTATGGCCAGTCCTATTGACATCTGTGACTTGCTACCAGAGTAGCATTGTGGTATCATAGAATCATAGACCCATGGAATCCAACAAGTTGGAAGGGACCCATCAGGATCATCAAGTCCAACTCCTATCCCTTTGAATGACACCTAAGAATCACACCACATGCCTGAGAGTGTCATCCAAATGTTTCTTGAACTCAGGCAGTGTTGGTGCCATAACTACTCCCCTAGGGAGCTTGTTCCACTGCTCAACTACTCTATGGGTGAAAAACTTTTTCCTTATATGTAACCTAAACTTCCCGAAGAACATCTTCCTACCATTCCCTTGGATCCTATCATCAGTCACCAGAGAGAAGAGGTCAGTGCCTCCTCCTCCTCCTTCTCTGGTGAGGAAGAGTAAGCTGCAATGAGGTCTCCCTCAGCCTCCTCCAGGCTGAACAGACCAAGTATCTTTAGTTACACCTCATATGGATTTCCCTTTAAACCCTTCACCAACCTTGCAGCCCTCCTCTGGACACTCTGTAGTAGCTCTATGTCCTCTTAGTACTGTGGTGCCCAAAACCGCACACAGTACTCAAGGTGGGGCCGCACCAGTGCAGAGTGGAGTAAATCCCCTCCCTCGGCCGGCTGGCAGTGCCGTGCTTGATGCACCCCAGGGCTCAGTTGTCCCTCCTGGCTGCCAGGGCACACTGTTGGCTCACAGTCTGTCTGTTCATTGATTTTAATGAAATTTGAGATAAGTTTCCCTAAGTACTGCAATGGGCTGAAATGTACCCATGAAACAAAGAATCAGTAGTGATTGCTTGGGCAGAAAATCTTCTCTTTTTTTCCATATTCAAAGGCATTGCTTTTTTTATCATCTTACCTGACGTGGTCAGAAGACAGGCATGGAGAAGTTTTGTTTATCAGTTCCAGAGAGAGACCAGGAGCCAAAAAAGAAGTGTAAGGAAGACAACATAACCTTTATATAGGTTAAACTACCCATTCTGTGGATGGTAAATAAACATACCATACTTAAATCCATTTATAAAAAAAGTTGGTATGTAACGGCTTGTTCTGATCTACGACTCAGGAGCATCCAAAAAGTTTCTTGTGGATTTGCTTCATTATGCTGCTTGCAGTTTTTCTGTTCTGTCGGGTAGGATTACAATTATTATTTTCTATGCTTTTTTGTATGGGATGATTCTCCTTATCTTCCGGTGATCTTTCTGATGCATGATCCTCCTAGTTGCATTGCTGTACCACTCATGAGTAGAAACATTCTACCTACGTGCCCTGCTGTCTCCTGGCATCAGCGTGGAATAATGTTGATTTCAAATACTTTGCCTGCTTCCTTTGTCTTGTGACAGGCATATGCTGACACAAATCGGTAAAATATAAAAGGTTTTCTGCATTAGGTGTTTGGACAATCTTTGAAGTGCAGTAGCTAATATTAGTGAATAATTCATAAATCTCAGAAGAGGAATTACTTAATTTTAAATTATCCTACAGGTGAAGTAATGTTAAGGGATACTGAGGTTCTCAAAAACAATTTGACCTGAAAATGGGTCATTAGTGAAAAACAACGGCTTGCTTGCTTATATAGTCTGGACATTTAAAACAGCAGAATTTTATGCTATCTTTTGCCATGACACAATCTATCTTTTGACACAATCCATGCAAGTATTTGGTCAGTGAAGCAAAACAGCAACAGTATTTTAAGGACAATAGGAATGGCTTGATTGTTTATTAAAAATCATGTAGGCCACATTTCCTTCTCCTCTGATGTGTATCAGCCTTTCAAATCCTTAGCTTCTCATTTGCAGCCATTCATCAGCAATGCAGGGTCCCATTGTGGGCTGCTGCCAAGGGGCCATCCCCATGCTTCTGCCTTGCTCAGAACCATTTGTTGCTCTATCTCTGGCGCTATACAGCTAAACAGCTATTCAGCTTTGGGGTGACATAGACTGAGAAGCTAATCTGGCTGAAAGGTAATAATAATAAAAAATAAAAGAATTGTTATTAGTTCTCAGGAGTACCGTTTTGGCTGGCTTGGTATCACCAGTTGTCAGCCCTAATCTGGTTTAAATACCACACAGTCCTATCACCTTGTTGGTTACTTTGCTTGAAGAAATTCATAGCAATCAGACAATGGACTTGAAATGATTGGTGTACTACAAGAGCTGCAATGGGTAGTCACATGAGCACTTAATATTTTCCAAATATTTCTTATTCAGTGTCTCCTTTTGCTTGCACTTGTGTCCTTCCTTCACTATCTTAGTGTAATGACTTTTCCACCAGTGGTTTTTAAGAGGAAGAAACCAATTACAGGCATGAGGATACAAACATCCTTACTTCTGCTAAGCTGTATTTTATGTTACAAGGAACAGTATTTCCTGGAATATAGTGCTGGTAGGCTACTAACCTCTTGTTGCACCCATATTGCAGCAGACAGTATTTGTTCAATGTTATTGTTCAGATATCATGCAGAACAGGAAGACATTCATATTACTGTGTGAAACACAAATACAATTTTGAAGCTATATTAGAATAATCTTAGAGGCACATTATTAAGCACTGTAAGACCAGGAAATGTCAAGATTAAATGCAAATTTTCAACCTCAATTCATTACATAGAAGTATACACAAGTTTTGATTATAATGCTGTCTCATTTTTCAAGTAGTGCAGCAAAATTTTCTGAACAGTTTTTAATTCTGAATGAAATTAATGTATTATAATGCCATTAATAGTGTTTTAATGGAATTTTGTTTATATTACAATCTTTACTGTAATTCTAAGGGGATTGAGGGCAACAAATACTATTTTACTTTACTTCTGAATTACAGTTACTCTTGAAAAAAGCTAAGCCAGGGTTTCACTTTTAAATTTCCATCTAAAACCTGAAAATGAAAGTCAGTCCCACTGACTGGTGGAGAACCAGAATAGTTGTAGGATCTTTGTGGGTGTCAGGGTCTGCCCATGTACATCTGACAATGTTACACAGCCACAAACCACTTCCTTGGAAAAGCCTTTTCATAAGCTGAAGTTAAGCCTCTATTTGTTCATTTAAGAAGAAATATCTAACAACTATTAGAAAGATAAAAATGAATGAGTTACAAATTTTGACATTCGGAGCTTTCAATTTTGTTCTAGGTTCATCAGAAGTTTGTCAGATTAAATGTGCCCTGTGTGCCCTCAGCCTAACAGAATAAAATGTAATTTGATGAAGGTGAACCAAGAGGCCACATTTTTACTTAAAAAAGAAATTAAATACTCAGATAATGCATCTTTAGAAAGTTTTTCTTAAAATCTTTAAAAATCTTGTCTTATCTGGAAGTGGCTTTAGAAGTCAAGAGTTTTAGAAGTGCAAGCCATCCAGAGATGAAGTGTGTGCACACATTAAGTCTTATCATCAGGCAGAGAGTTCAAAACCTTGATAATACACACTTTAGTCAGACTGTGTAGGTACAGATTTAGGTATCAATTTGGGCTCTACGCAACAGCACACAAGCTACTATCAATCTTGAAAGCACCATCTGTAAGTACAGGACATTTAAAACCTTACCATGCAAATAAAGCCTTTGCATAATAGACCATAACATAGACTTTTATTAAGAAGACTGCTGTTTGTTGCTATACTGTACCTCATGCCCACTTCTTTCATACACTTGACTGCAGATGAAGACCAAATATTCCTATGCATTAACTTCCTCAACATAGACAAAAAAAAAAAATACTTTTTCCCTTTCAAAGCCAAGCTTTTTTAAGGAAAGTCCCATAACAACTGCAAAAATGTTCCATAATCCCAAATTCATTGTAAAGAACCCTTCCTTCTGTAGTGCTTTATATTTACTGACTGTTATTTTAAATGCAGCCTTTACATTACAAAGCTGCAGTTTAATTTCATGAAGGGCTAAGCAGAGGCAGCCATTGAAAACCACTCAACCAGTGCTAGCCAAATATAACTATTGATCAGCACTATTTGTCTCTTAAGATAGGACCTAATCCCTATGTGATCCCTAAGAAGCTTCTACTTTGTTTTGGAATTTTTTACCCTTGGAATCTACTGTCTTCTTCACCACAGAAAACAATGTGTCTCTCCCTCTCTCCCTCAGCTGTGTCACAACCAAAATTGTAAGCAGAGCTGGAGGGATAAGTTCAGAACAAACAAAAGCTCAAAGGAAGAATTTCTGGCAGTTTGAAATAGTTTAATTGCTTTGTTCCATTGTTTTCCTCCTCCTCTTCTCTTCTCTTCTCTTCTCTTCTCTTCTCTTCTCTTCTCTTCTCTTCTCTTCTCTTCTCTTCTCTTCTCTTCTCTTCTCTTCTCTTCTCTTCTCTTCTCTTCTCTTCTCTTCTCTTCTCTTCTCTTCTCTTCTCTTCTCTTCTCTTCTCTTCTCTTTTCTCTCTCCTCCCCTCTCCTCCCCCCCCCTTCCCCTTCCTTTCACTTCCCTTTTTCCCTTCCCTTCCCTTTTTTTCTCACCTAGTGCTGTATGGTCTGATTCCTGCAGGTACTGGACATGAAAGTGAGGAAGTCCTCTCCTGCTAAGAAGCACTGAAAATCTCATTAAACCTTTGAAAGGTTTGAGAAAGCTCAGGTATAGTAAGGGATATTTTTGTAGCTCTTCCTCCCTAGTTGCTTTTTGCTGGTTTGGTTCAGCAGCAAGCTGCAAGACACATGTGGAAAATAGATATGAGAAGAAATATAAAAAGAAATTACAGGTAGGCTTCTGTGGCCTGAAGGCTACTAACGATGCAATTTCAAAAGCCTCTGTCTTCAGTGACCTGCCTTTTAAGAGTTCCTGTCCCATCTACCACCTATGCACGTCAGTTCAAAACAAGGTCGTGTTACTGTTAGCATTCAAACCTGAAACTACAAATACCAAAGCAGCCCTTGATCTTTTTATATTTCTGTTTTCAGTGTGGGCTATAGAAGGACCCTGTTCTGCAAGTGCCACTGAATTTTGTATTTCCAAGGTTTTCTGTGAGAGAAAGCCCTCAATGTGGTTATACTTTGAAGAGGAAAGGGTATAACAACTTAATTCTACACCTTGGGTAAAAAGTTATGATCACTAAACTTTTATTCTTATATTTAGGTCTATGTATTGTGGTATCCACATTTCTCAGGTATTATGGAAGAATAAAATGGATTATTAAACCTCTGATGGGAAGGGGGGGCGTTGTTTGGGTCTTTTTGGCTTTGTTTGGGTGGGGTTTTTTCGTTTCTGGGGTTTTTTTGTTCATTTTTTTCAGAAAATGCATCAGAAAATACATCAGAAAATGCAAGTTCAGAACAGCTTCCTTTTTTCTCATACTAATATCCCAGTGATTCAACCAAAGAAGGTGAGTGGAAACCAGAATGAAGTACTAGGAAAGCTAGATTTGAATGCGTTTTGTTTGGTGTATTTCCTACATTTTTTTTCTTATTGGAAAAGCCTGTTGGAAAAGGACATTTATTAGATAGCAAGAGTTAACTATTACTCCCTAGTGATACTTCCACAACAGTTTTGCTCAGTTTGTAGAACAGCATATTCCTTAATGAAAGACAAAAAAAAAAGAGTTGTTGTTATGGAGGTGATGAAATCTTGGTAACAGTTCCAGACAAATGTGAAACCCCTGTAAATCATGACTCCCTCACAAGGCAACCAAGGCAAAGGATTTTCCCAAATTACTCTTATTTTGCCAAGAGTGTCATCTTGTGGAATTCTTGGAACACTCTTCAGCCCTGATTGGCAGCTGAAGAGGAGGATTAGTTTTCCTCCTGGTGGAGTAATCCATTATAACTGAGGGTGACTTCCTCTAAGAAAGCAATGTGTTAATAAAATCAAAGAAAATGTGGTTCCCTGACATGTACAGCTAATGAGACATCATGCTTTTCTTTGCTCTGCAAAGGTATTTCCTAACAACAAAGTCAAGGAGAGTTTGTTCTGGTTTTTAACCTACAGCAGCTGTACAGAGTTTGATATCAAGCTGTTATAATATCAAATGAAAAGACACATAACACCCATAACACTGTATGTACTTCATTATACTTCACATTATCCGTATTTCATTACACTGCATTACATTAAGTAGGTCTGCTTCCCTGATTTCTACTGCCACAGTGATCCTCACCTACAAAGCCCTGTGGTGATGATGATGATGACCTTTACCAAAGCATATGTTTTCCTCTTGATGTCACACTGCAAGAGGTGCAAAGATTCTGCAAAGAATCTTCAGATTCTTTGACTTTGTTAACCTGTCTGTGATGCCTGTTCTTCACCATGGCACTGTCAAATCAATGACAGCAATAACAAAAAACATCAGTTCTGAGAATGGAATTTATTTCCTGTGGCCAAATCTGTACTCTGTGGCAGTATGCCAAAAAACACTTTGATTTCTCTTTAAATATCTAAAGCAATTCATGTTCTAAAGCATTCTTTTAAAATAATAATGAAAATTTGGGTTAGAAGCTTTAATTATATTAAGTAGATCAGCAGACAAGGATAGTTTTCAAAGTACAGTTCAATACAATATATTGTATAGTGGTTTAAAATTTAACCTTGTGTCACTCAGCATATACAGCTTCTTTACAGGATATTCAAATTAAATATAAAAGGTTAGCATGGCTGTTATCTGAAGATTTGAAAATATTATTCTCTCTTATTTGTTGTTTCATGAATCTTCACTCCAGGCAGATACTTCCTGTTGGTAGCATACAGGCACCTGGTTCACAAAAATATTCTTTATAAAGAACAGAAGAAAAAAAAAGTATTTCTGAGCTTTCACGATGACTAAACTGAGACCATTTCTTATGTAAGCCATGAACGGGTCAAAACGAGCAGCTTTACTGGTTTTGAAAATAGCAATGAACTCTTTAACTAGCTCATAAGGCTAGGACTCACCCAGATGGAAGAGTTCTGCCGTGTAAATCAACAGCACTACTTGATTCAAGAGCAATTAATTCTCAGTGAAGTCAACAAAGCTGGAAGTAAGCCCATGGTTCTAAAGGCTGTGTTTTTCTAAGCTCTTCCATCCAGACATCACCCAGCCTTAGCTTGTAACCAAATTATGGCTCAAAACATACCACCACATGTCTTTTAGAAGCACAAATTTTACTAAAATATGAACACTCATCATTACTATGTGAGGTCCCAGGTTTTTAAGCAGATTCTTGTTTGTTTGATTGTTTGCAGAGGGGCTCCTGACTGCCTCCAAGGTGCAGGAAAGTAAGTGCTTGCCAAACCAAGAAGACAGTGTGTAAAAATGAATATAAAAGTCTTGGATCAGTGACAAGCTGGAAGACCCACTCACTACCTGTGCAAGCTGGAAGTAGCCATTTGCAAAGTGGCAGAAACTCCACCCACCTGAATGGAGAGTAATATACCTTTTTTTTCCAGAAAAAGCTCAATTGCAATAGTAGCAATAACAACAAGCTATGGAAACATGAGTAAACATTAAAAATAAATTCATAAACATGTATGCCTGTTCCTTTGGCTAGTGAATTCTAGCCTATCTATCCAGACATTTTGTTACATACAGGTACAGATTGCTCAATAGCATGTGTCATTGAACTCCACTAATATGGATGCTTTCTCAAGTTTCAGACTTAGCAAAGATCTAGTATCAGAGCATTACAATGTACATTTGTATCACTGTAATGGCATAATGAGTGCTAAGACTTTATTCATAGATTAAATATTATCATTAATAAGGAAAATGAAACAGCAAAATAAATGTAGAAAGTGTATTGTGATGCATGATTCTTGGGGGAAAGAAGGAGAGAGTTGCTCTGTGCATTCCTTCCCTATTTCATAAAAAAGGCAAAATTGTTCCATTGTTATTTAAAAGGAAATACTCTACCACAAGAGTCTTGGGTTACAATTTATAATACAGTATTTTTACCCAGACTCATTAAATATTATAGAGAAGACTAACTGGCTGCTCCTTCCCCCACTGGAACATGAAAATACCTGACAAAATGAGAAGGCAAAGAAACAATGCAAAACACAGCTTCATAATGTTACTGAGGCAAATAGCTGGCATTTATCTGGCAAGAGAAACTCTACAGCTAAAGTAGCTGTGACAAAATGCCAAAAGCAGTCTTTGAGTTCTTACGCTTCAGGGCCAACTCACAGCAGCAAAGGACAAAGCAGATTTCTGTCCTGCCATCTATAGTTGAGCAACTGAAAATCTAGAGGAGAGGAAACAGCCTTTCTTCTGAACAGTTTGCCATTCAGACACACAGGCCTTTTCTTCAGATAAACTGCCAGTTTGTTATAATTAGAAGATGTGTAGGTGGAGATAGCATCTTTTATTAGCCCAAATTGTACATCTGAAGGAACAAGAAAAGCTTTTGGGTGCACTAATCCTTCTGTTATTAAAAACTCCCTTCAAAAGATACACCTGGGAACTGAAGCTCATAACCACAGCAGACACTAGAAATCCTGGATTCATTAGAAGTTTTAGGGCTTATTTCCACTCTGCAGTCTTTTCCTCCATCTCCCTCCAAAAACCTCTGCGTGTTCCCTAGGCAATAAATTACCTGTGTCTCAGTTATCTTCATAGATAACACCTCTTAACACCTCTCTGCTCCAGAGGCCCAAATACCTTTCCTCTAATTTCTAATTCAGCTCAGCATAGTTAAATTCACACACACTGTTCCTAACTTGCACATAACTTTGAAGTTTGCTGCTATTCTTTCAGACCTGAAAATGGATTCCAAGTTTGCCTTACATTCCCAACTAAGAGAATGTAAAAATTCTTAAATTAAATTCTTAAATTTAAATTCTTAAAAAATCACTATTTAAAAAACTACCCTTGAGTATATCTTTAACATGTATGTCTCCAACACCACTATCACACTCTTTTGAACGCAAAGCACAGTTAATAGCAAATGATGGCAATCAAAATCCCCTTGCTCCTGATGGCTGCCAGTGTTCTCAGAAGTACCACAGAGGAAAGACCCTTGCCCTCCCATAACAGTTAGGAATGACCTCTCAGCAAAACCATAGTGGAATCCCATGACTTATCAAGGCCACTAATTTTCCCAGGGGATTCTTCACCAGATTCCAAGTTCTTCTTGGAAAAGGGGTTCCTCCCTCTCCTATGAAGAGATACAGACCTGGGAAATGCTGCTTTAGAAACAGAATGTTCACAGACTAGCACAGTCTTCAACAGGTCCTCCTAACCTTCCATCCCAAACCCTCATTGGTCACCATGGTTTTCAGTAGGTACAACACAGTAATTCATTTCAAGGTGTGAATCCATTACAAGGTGTGAATCCAATAGGACTGCCAATTCAGTAAAGGGGACTTCGAACTAGAGTTGCTGGGGGAAGGGAAATTCAATCCATCCGACTACCACCGCTTTGAGTCAGTGACAGTAATAGATGCCCTGGGCCTGGAGAAGGATCACATGCAGCAGAACATCTGAAATGCAGGAGAATGTAATCCCAGCAGTGAGGCAGCTTCAGAGGGGGGTCCAACTTAAATGCCTCTACAGAAGTGCAGATGACATGGGGAACAAACAAGAGGAGTTACAGACATGTGTATGTCACAGGGTTACAAAGCTGTTTGCATCTCTGAGATGTGGTGGAATGGCTCCTATGACTGAAGTGTGAGAATGGGTGGGTAAAAGCTCTTCAAAAAAGACAGGCAGGGGAGGTGAGAAGGGGCTGTCACCCACTGGTGACCAGCAGGAGTCCGTGAAGCTCTGCATGAGGATGGATGAGGAACCAACTTATCAGAGATAAAGAGAAGACAGGGCCAGGTGATATCATAGTGCGGGGTCTGCTACGGGCCTCCTGATCAGGAAAACCAGGGCCTTCTATAGACAGATAGGAGCATCTTTGCATCCACAAGCCCTGATCCTCACAGGGGATTCAACCACCCTGATGTCTGTAGGAGGGACAACACAGCAAGACAGCAGCAATCCAGGAGGTTCTGCAACGCACTGATAATAACTTCTTGCTCCAAGTGGGAGAGGAGCCAATGAGAAAAGGTGCTGTGCTGGGCCTTGCTATCACCAACAAGACAGGCTGGTGGACAACATGAAGGTCAAAGGCAGCCTCAGCTGCAGTGACCATGAAATGGTGGAATTCAGGATCAAGGAGGGTGTACAGCAAGCTCACTACCCTGGAATTCAGGAAAGCAGACTTTTACCTCTTCAGGGATCTGTTTGGTAGGATAAAGCCTGGAGGGGAGAGGAGCCCAAGAATGCTGGTCAATACTCAAGGATCACCTCCTCCAAGTCCAGAAGAAATGTGGCCCAACAAAGAGGAACAAAAACCAGAATGTCAGGACACCTGCGTGGATGTACAAGGAGCTCTTCTTCTGTACTTAGAAGTTAAAAAAATAATTTTAAAAAAAAAAAAAAATTATACAGAAAGTGGACACAAGGACATGTTCCCTGACAGGAGTACAAAGTTGTCTGAGCAGCCAGGATTCAGGTTCGGAAAGCTGAAGCCCAGATAGAATTAAATCTGGCCATATACAACAAGGGCAGTAAGAAAAGTTTCTACATGTACATCAGTGATATAAGGAAGATTGTGGAAAATGGGACCCCTCTCTGGAAGGAAACAGGAGATATAGTTACACAGGATATGGAGAAGGCTGAGGTACTTGATTACATTTTTGCCTCAGTCTTCATAAGCAAGACCTCTGGTCACATCACCCAAGCAGCATAAGGCAAAGACAGGGACTAGAAGATAGGGAAAGATAGGGACAAGGAAGATGAACCCACTGTAGAAGGAGAACTGACTCAAGACTACCTAAGGAATCTGAAAGTGTTCATAGGATCTGATAAGCTCCATCAGTGGCTCCTGAGGAATTGGCAAATAAAGTTACAAGGCCCTTTCCATTTTATTTGAAAAATTGTGGCAGTCTGGTGAAGTTCCCAATGACTGGAAATGCAGAAACATAACTGCCAGTTTCAAACAGGGAAAAAAGGAAGAGCCAGGGATTCACAGGCCAGTCAGTCTCACTTCTATGCCTGACAAGATCATGGAGCAGATCCTCCGAGAGGCTCTGCTAAGGCACAGAGAAAATGAGGAGATGGTTGGTGGCAACCAGCATGGAGTCACCAAGTGCAAATAATGCCTGACAAATTTGGTGCCCTTTATGAGGGACCATAGCATCAGTAGACAAGGGAAGAACAACAGGCCACATCGATTTGGATTTATGCAAAGGATTTGACACTGTCCCACACAACATCTTGGTCTCTCAGCTGGAGAGATATGGAACTGATGGATGAACCAGTCAGTGACTAAGGAACTGGCTGGATGGTCACACTTGAAGAGTTGTGGTCAACAGTTTGATGACCAATCACAAGTGGCATTCCTTAAGGATTGGTACGGGGACCAGCACTATTTAACATCTTTGTCAGAGACAGCGACAGTGGAATTGAGTGCATCTTCAGCAAGTTTGACGGTGACACCAAGCTGTGTAGTATGGCCAACATGCTGAAAGGAAGGGATGCCAAGAGGGACCTTGACAGGCTTGAGAGCTGGGTCTGTGAAAACTGCATGTTGTCCAACCAGACCAAGTGCAAGGTCCTGCACAAATTGAGTGCAGTCCTGAGTCAGGACAATCCCAAGCGCAAATACAGTTTGTGTGGAGAATGAACTGAGAATAGCCCTAAAGAGAAGGACTTCAGGGTATTGGTATAACAGCTCAACATGTGCTGGCAATGTGCACTGGCAGCCCAGAAAGCCAACTGTATCCTGGGCTGCATCAAAAGAAGCATTGCCAGCATGTCAAGGGAGGTGATTTGATTTGTCTACTCCACCTTCATGAGACCCCACCTGGAGTACTGTGTCTTGTTCTGGAGCTCCCAACACAAGGAGAACATGGAGCAACTGAAGCAAGCCTAGAGGAGGGCCATGAAGATGATTAGGGCTGGAGGGGGAAGGCTGGAGAACCTCTCTCCTGAAAACAGGCTTAGAGTTGGGGTTCTTCAGCCTGGAGAAGAGAAGGTTCTAAGAACACCTTTTAACAGCCTTCCAGTACCTGAAGGGGGCCAGCAGGAAAGCCAGGGAGGGCAGGTAGTGAGAGGACACAAGATAATGGTTTTAAGTTGAAAGAGGTTACATTTAGTTTATACATTAGAAAAAAATTCTTCACTTCAAGTGTGGTGAGACACTGGAACAAGTTGCTAAGGGAAGTTGTGGATGCCTCATCCCTGAAAGTGTTCAAGGCCAGGTTGGATGGGGCTTTCAGCAACCTGGTCTATTGGGAGATGCCCCTGCTCATGTAGGGATGTTGGAACTGCATGACATTTAAGGTCTCTTCCAACCAAAATCATTCTGTGATCTAGTGATTTTCAGATCCAAAGAAACTCCTGTCAGCCACTCAGATCAGTGGTGCTGCTTCTGTCGCTTTTCTGCACCACGTGAAATCTTTGGTTCTATTCAGACCGTGTGCATTAAGACTTTATGCTGATGTGTAGGATTAGGAAAAGGTCACATACCGTTGCACAGACACACAAACTTCCATCTTTGAGGCTGATGAAAAAGAAGAGACAAGACCAACCTCTTGAATTATGTGACTTCAATTCTTTCTGAGAGTCTACTGTATTTCCTGCATGAACACACTGAAAACCTTACATGGTAAGTTTATTAGCTCAATAAACCTGAGAAACTTCTTAGGCAGCAGAGATCCAGAGATAGCCTAAGGCACTTGGCAGATTTATTGAGCTAATACCAAGCCAAGATGGTCTGAAGGTGCAACCTGGATGCTACCTATTTGTTTTCTGCAAAGAGCTTCCCTCAATTTTACATTTCTGTTAGTACAGAGGGAACCCTTGTTATGACATTTGTATCCTTCCTGTGACATTCTGAAACTAAACCATCAGGCTTAGTCAGTCAATGAATTAGCAACGTAAATCATATCCTGTTAATGGTTTGCAGAAGAAAGGTTAATTCCCAGCAGCAACCTCACACTCTTATTAATTTTTGGACTATTAATCAAAAACAGTATCTTAAAATTAGTAAGTGAATCTTTAGTTCATTTGCAAAATTGGCAAGGATTAAATTTCTAAGAAGGCCTGAGGCAGAATAGAGCTGTTTTCAAGTGACACCTAGGCATACTTAAAGGGAAGGTTTCAGGGAAGAATAATTCAGGAAAGATCTAGACATTATAGTGGATACTGTGTTGAGCACAAGGAGAAAAAATGCCATTGCAAATAAGGAAACTCCACAGTAGGCTCTGCAGGGAAAGATACTGTCCAGAAGCCTTGATTCAACACCATTTGAACTGGCTGTGGAGCATCATGAGGAACATTTCTTTTCCTAGGCTCTCTTAAATCACTGGCAGTTGGCAAGATAGTCATGATACAAGTAGCAAAGGACTACCACATTTATATCCACAGCTGTGCTTTCCCTCTCAATAACAAAATAAAGCAAAGAAGTCAGTGTCTTGCATTTCCTTCTCTCCTTTCTCATTTTTCTGTTTTGGAGATTAATATGGTCAGGGCAGAAAACCATAGGACTTTAAGGGTATGAAGACTCCACACTCTTTTTCTTGAAAATTTTAGATTGAAATATGGTCTTTATTAAAATAGAAGCAAAAGGAAATAAAATAGGATAACATCCTGCAGCGTGAATCTGCTTAGAGAAAGGATGTGTGGTTTTCAGCAGAAAAATCAGTTTGGCTTAGTTTTATTGCTAAAGAACTCCCATTCTCTGCATTAGATAATGAAGAAACTGGCACTGTTGCCTTTGCCCTTCTCTTCTGAAATATTCTGGTGATCACTATACTTATATCTTTATTTATTTCCTTTGTGTCACATGTCCAGAGAGTTCGTGCCCAAACACACTATTATTTTTCTGAACACATCAGGAATTTTAGTTCCAGGGTTGCCCAAGACTCAGGTTTGCTGGGAAACTGGACACATTAAGACTGGCAAAACAAAAGTGGCAATGAAAGCTATGGTACTTACCACTGATGTAACTTTGATGTTGAACAAGCAAGGCATCTTGTATTTTTCAGGTTATTTTCTCTGATATTTCCTAGCTTGCACTAACATCCCAATTCTTTTACTGTTTCTAATTCTTTGTGTATATTCCACACCTCTTTCTAAAACTGCACACCTGCATATTGCATTTCTTTACTCCACTTTTCTTCCCTAGCAGGATAATCTCTGTTTCTTTATGTGATTATTCTGCTATTTGCCTCCTACCAGTTTAAGTAACAGTACTGTGGCTATATGGCATGATTAGGCTTAGGCACTGCAGATGCTACACTGTTCAATATGTGGAGCCAGAAATTACTGGGACTTTTTATCAGGAGTTATGATTAGCTTCCCTGGAAAATTTAAGATTTAATGGATTCGGTGGGAGGACAGACTGGAGGATTACCAACATGACATCTATTTCACTCTCTACCCCTCCTGTCTTTTGTTTCAGTAACATAACTGTGATTGATCAGTGAGTCCATAAAAAGTGACGTATTTTTTTCATGTACTCCTTGAAAATCCTGTAAAATGTCTCTTCCCATGCTCTTCCAACTCTTATCATCAGCACAAGCACATCTTTCATGTAAAAATGCTAGCAGTTTTGTAGACAAGATATCCTTCTTGCTCATTATTTTGATGCCTAGCCTGGTTATATGCAGCTCATACATGTATGGAGTTAGGCTATTCAGTGCAATCTGACTGTGAGCTGTTTCCTAAGTTTGTCTTTATATGCTTGATAGTGAACACGACTGTAAGATACACATTATTTTCTTTCAGTAGGATTCTCTAATGGGAGCAACATAGATAAAACGTGGCTAAAGGCTATTCAAAAAGTCATGTGAAATCAGTGAACCCAGCCATGAAGCGTGTTTTTTAAATGTATCACAAACAGAAATAGCTGGGGCACTTGAACACCAGACTGTGGTAATATGGAATGTATTTTATTTTCAAAATACATACTGGATATATCAAATCTGACAGTAAATCAAATACGACTGACTAGAGGAAAAGGATCTTCCATAAACAATTAGTGACATGTTTTCCAAGACACACCATTTATTTCTTGCAGTGTGCTTTCATCCAGAATCAACACTTGAAATCACTTATCTCAGATCCTGTAATGATAATTCAGCTGCCTAAAAAGGTAGTCGTAAATTTCTGCAGTGTTTACATTCTGTTTGTAACTACTAGAGAAAAGATAACTTCTTCCCCATTAAGATTCAGGTGTTATTCACCAGAGCTCGCTTTCTTGTTCTATGCTGCTTTGACACCTGAAAGCTGACTTTCTAGTGACCTTTTAGCAAAGGCGAGCAGAACAGTCACGAACCTTTCAGAACCAAACACGCTAAATCACGTGCGGTGCGGAGCACTCAGCAGTCAGAAGAAAACCCCGCGTCTCTCTCCTCTCCCTACACACCCAACTGTGCGTTTCCTTTCACAAGGCAGTCCCTCACCTGGCACCTTTCTCTCTCTCCTCTTGAGCCCCAGGTTGGAAGGAGGGGAGCAAAGTCAGAGGTTGAAGCAGACCTGAGGGCTCTGCTCTGCTGCGGAGGGAGAGGGGAACGAGGGCTGGGGCCAGGCAGGGGGGGGTGGGACAGCAGTACGGGCCGGTGGCACCGGGCTCTCCCTTCCTTCACATTTTTCCCTGGTTTGCTGTAAAGGGGTAAGGTTTGCGGGTTCCTCACGTGACCCTGACAGGTCCTGCCTATTGAGATCCAGACCACCCACATGGAGGATGATGGAGCTGCTTAATAGAAACAGGCATGTAATTGTGAAGCTTTCCAGCACTCTGCAGAATGCCTGCAACCTAGAAAGGTTATTTTTTTACACTTTCAGTTCCTTTGGGGTTGGGGAAAAAAAAAAAAAATAAAAAAAGGAGGAGGAAAAGGAGAGGAGGGAAGGAGGAAAGGGAAGGAAACAGGAACAAGGAAGCCAGGGAGGAAGAAAGGAAGAAAACAAGAGGGAAACAAGGAATCAAACCAGGAAGGAAACAAACAAATAAGAAAGAAAACAAGGAAGGAAAGAAAAGGAAAAAGGAGAGAGGAAAAGCATAAAGGAGAGAGGAGAGGAGAGGAGAGGAGAGGAGAGGAGAGGAGAGGAGAGGAGAGGAGAGGAGAGGAGAGGAGAGGAGAGGAGAGGAGAGGAGAGGAGAGGAGAGGAGAGGAGAGGAGAGGAGAGGAGAGGAGAGGAGAGGAGAGGAGAGGAGAGGAGAGGAGAGGAGAGGAGAGGAGAGGAGAGGAGAGGAGAGGAGAGGAGAGGAGAGGAGAGGAGAGGAGAGGAGAGGAGAGGAGAGGAGAGGAGAGGAGAGAGGAAGAGGAAACAAAACACTGATGTCCCACTGAAGCTGACAGTGCCAGTGACTGTGGACGCACCAAGCCCTCCAGGACGGCTCCCCACGAGCGGCTCAGGCGGGGGCACCGATGGTAGGTGCAGTCTCGGGGGGGCATGGCGGCGCGGCAGCGGGACCGGAGGCAGCAGGACCCACCGGACTGGGCCTCGGCGCGGCCGGGGACGTGGTAGGGGGGCTACACCGGTCCCCGTCGGTGCCGCTGGCGGCCGCGGCCCACGGTTCGCGGGAGGGTCGGGGGGAGCTTCCTTCCAGCCTTCGGGGCCTGGTGCTACGCCGAGTGCCAGGGTCCTCTGTTGTGCGTGCCCAGGGACCGGAATCCGGAGCTGGGGCTGCGGCTCCTGCGCGCCGGGTCCAGTGAGAGCGGGGGCAGCAGCGGAGGACACTGCAGGGCAGGGTGGGGCGGGGGGTTGGTGCGGGCCTCAGATGCGGGGGGGCAGGGTACGGCGGGGCTTTCCCCGGTCCGTGAGCTGCGCTGCCTCTTGCCCGGCCGGCTTCCAGCGCGCTGTCGTTGCTGGGGTTCCCAGTGGGCAGGCACCGGGGACACTGGTAGCTGCTGGGAAGCTGCTCCTGCTGTGATTCTTTGTACTCCCGCATGGGACCCCAAACAGGCCCCCGATCTCAGCATCTCGGCTGTTTGTTGTCCAAACAACCTGCAGTGCGGAGAGTAGAAACCTTCCTCGGTCCAGGCTGTGTAGGACAGGAGCCGCAGAAAAAAAATGCAGTTTACGTCTTCTTTCTGCTCGAAACGCTAAACAGGGGTTCTTAAACGAGAAACACTGAAGAACTCTTTCTCTTTTTGCACCTCAGACTTAATGGGCACAGTCAGTGGAACCTGCTGAAAACATATAAGTGCACAGAAAAGGAGGGGCTGGCACTCATTAACTACAGCAGTGAAATACGTGGTGTGCTTTAGGTTAAAATTAATAGTGACTTCAGCCTCCGGCTCCAGTACCGAACTCTGCATGTGGCTGGCACCTGGCACTTCGGCACTGGTACAGCGCTGCTGTCATCGGTCCTGCGCATGCTGTCCCACTGCTCCCAGGAGCTGGAGGTCGAAGGATGTTCAGTGACATATCTCCCCCTGGCCGCCACTTTAGCCCCATCATGGGAGGTAGATCGGGATGGGGAGGACGGACGAAAGTTAAGAAGAAAATGAGGGGGACATCTGTTAGAGGGTCTCTCACATTGTTTCAGCACCATTCTGATATGTGTACCGAAATTTTGGTTAGAGATACTGGAATCGTTGTGTGTCTGGATTATAATCTGATACTGTATCTGGACAGGAGGTACTTTCGTAGATAAATTATAGGGCTGAGAAGGGAGGGGGAGGAGGAGTAATCCTTTAAAATTTAATTGCTTTCAAGTTATAAAACTGTCTGCCCACTCTGAATTAAAATGTCCTGGGCTTCTCTGTTTTTATCCTAATTTCACACACATGCACACACACACGCACTCTCACACACACACCTTTTATTTTGTTCTGCTTTTGCCACAATGTATAAAGCCCTATTGAGACATGTAGGCGTGATGTGTAAACCGGATTAGCGGTATGAAAGCAAGACATACAATGAGCCTGAATTGTTTTACTTCCTTTTCATTTCTCACGCCTATATCTCTAATAAAATTGTTGCTCCAGCAATGGGTCAAAGAGATCGTGTTGCTCAGCTTTTTTTCTGCAAGACCCGATGGCAGAGATCATGAAAATGAATGCCGTGTCTTCTGCCAAATGAAAAACTTGAGCTATATCGTTACACAGACTCGGTGTTGTCCTGATAGACTCAAAACGGTTGCTTTCTCCCCTCTGTACACATTAGTCCCGCAAGTGGCAGGACATTTAGCCCGGAAAAGAACCTGTTTTGAAGACGACTGGGGTTTACAGAGCTACAGCACCACGTGGAGTATGACAAGGTCTGCGGGGGCTGGGATGTCCTCCAGTTTTTGGAGGGAGAGGATTGCTGCTACCAACTCTGTCCTCCCCACTCCTCCCCGCGCACTCCTGTCCTCCCTCGGGAGTCCGCTCCCTCGTTGGAGGAGCACAGCAGCCCCGGAGACTCCTCTGGAGGCACATTTCCTCACAGCCCTCCGCTGAAGAAAATGCCAGCGTTCCTGAGTTGGTGCTGCAGATCCCTCATTTGCTCCTTTGTGGCGTGCAGAGCAGCTTTCCATTAAAGGAGATCAGGGGTAATTAGCCGCATTATTTTGACAAGTTGGCTCGAGCAGTTCTCTTCCAGGGCTGAGGAGGGGGAGAGGGCGAGCTTCGTGCAGCCGCCTCCTTCCCCAGCGAGGTCTCTGCCCTACGGAGCGGCTCCCCCTGCGCCCCATCGCCACGGGGCCGACGACCCCCGCCTGCCCTGCGGCCCGCGGGGTGGGAACGAAAGGGCTCCGCCCGCCTTGGGAAACCCAGTGAAGGTCCTACCCTGAAGGTCCTTATCCTTTGTCAAAGCCAGTGCCAGGAGTGCGTGTGGAGCTCAGGGCTGAGGCAGACCTCCGCCCTTCAGTGATGAAAACGTGGGCGAAAGGTAAAAATCTGAGGGGACACACAAAGTCTGGTTATTTTCCTGCAAATCCTTCTTCTGCCATAGTCATCTCTCTTACGGCCCGTACAAAAGGAAGCCAAAGTACCCGTGCTTCGTTTCTCCATCATTTCTTTATTGGCCTAATCAGATGCTCCAGCAAGGCAATGCTTTTGGTGCTGTGTCCACAGGTGATGAGTAACCTGGAAAATGTGTTAAATTAAAATCAGTGTAAATACCTTCAACCCACTGTTAACCTTTGCTCCCTCATCTGGTTGGACCGTGTGAAGTTCTGCAGTATTGGGGATCATGAACATGAACACACGATCTAAGAGGTAGAGCACTACAAAACAAGGATGCTATGACCAAAGAATGGATTCTTGTACATCAGCCTTGATTGTCCAGGAATCATGAGGACCAGGTACAAAACGTGCAGACTGCAGACACCCTATGCAAGGAGACACCCCAGGCCTTCACCGGAGAGCAAGCCAAAGATAAGAAATCTGTGGGATCCCTGTGAATTGCTGAAGATGGAAAAAGCCTTTGGTGTTGAGGTGGAGTTGCACACCCAGTGCATACATATCACAGCCAGCAGTGCTTACAAATGTAAATGAGGGCAGATTGATTGGGGACAACATTATCACCAGGAATGTTGCACGAAGGCATCAGCTATGAGGCAAATTCAGGGCAGCCACTGCTCTGACCACCCAAGTGGAGACTTTTACACTGACATTCCGTCCTTAAGGAAAAAAAAATAATACATAAACAGGGCCAATTAGATCCCTGCAGTAACTCATCTCTTGTGTATGCTTAGAAAAAAAAAAAAAAAAAAAAAGAAAAAAAAATCCCTCCAGACCACAGGGAGAGTGGGGAGATTAAGATAGCGCCTGTTAAATTTGAATCTTAGGTCTGAGTTTTGGAATCAGGAGAGAGGACTGATCGGCGCTGAGCTATTGTGTGAAGCCGAGCAGGCAAGAGACAGACAAGGAGGCAGGCAGAGCAGCTCGAGTGGCTCAGGGTGCTTAAAGGGACACTTTGCCCCGGTTTTGGAGTCTGCTGGAGACTGCACCAAAACGCCCCTGCACCCCTCCCCTCCTTTTTTCATCTCTAAGCCCTGCCACCCCATCAGACGCACTGAGCTTAGCGGGGTCAGGAGCAGTGGCAAAATCAATTCCTAGTGAGAGGAACAGTAACTTTCCCAAAGAGGAACTTGAATTAGAGGTGCTCGACTGTATTCCAGGTGCGGGCTTCAGCCTCCATCAGAAAACAGCCTCCAGTTCAACCGTGTAAGGTTTCCTTCTGTGTGTAAGCCTGCTTCTCCCAGCAGCTTTCCCGGACGCAGTCCGGTATGGAACACAGTGCCGGGCCTTCAAGGAGACAAACTTCCCAGTGTGGGAAAAAAACGGAGAAGGCATCCCTCACCGGCTGCTGTGACCTTGGAAAGCCGCTGTCTGTGGATGCCTCTAGGTAGATGTACGAAGCGCGTTTCCGCACGGGAGGTGCGCAGCCCGTCCCCGCCGGCTGCTCCGGGCACCGGTTGCCCCCGATGCCGGGGCCGTGTATCTGGCAACGCGGCTGAAGCAGCCCCGCCAAGAGCGGTTGGGCGCCGGTGGGGCTGGGGGGCTTTGCCCACGACCGCTATCCCGGGAACACGTATAGCGTGGCCGCAGGGAGAGGTGCACGGTACCCGCGGACTTGATGGGAGGGACCCGGCACCAGGCGGGGACTGCCAGGCCTCCCCGTCGCACGTCAGGTCCTTAGGTTTCTCTGATTTTCCCTATATTTCTGTCAACCCAAATGAACGCACAGCGGACGCGCCTCGCAGTCCCTCTCCTCCGCGGGCGCGCAGCAGCTGCCCTGCGTGGGGCGGCAGCCCCCAAAGCGCCGCCTGGTGCCGGGACAGACGCGGAGAGGCAGAGGCGGATTTCCCGCTGCCCTCCGGGACAGTTCACTGGGAGGTCCGCTGGAGCGCGGAGCCTCCTCGGGGAGTCGCGCTGGGGTCCGGGGGGGTGCAGCCCTCGGGTGGGGAGAACTCTCGCAGCTGTAAGGGCAGCGATTAATGGCCGATTCTCAATGAACAGAGACGGGGAGAAGCGGTGCCAAAAAAGTAAACAATCGCGTATAGTTCAAGAAGTGTTTAGAGCAGCCAGGCAGGCTGCGTTTCTTGGACTTTTACAACAAAAACATACTTAAATTGGCTTTCCTCAGGTTTCACTTAAAGAATGAGCTCTAAGATGAAACAGGCTAGCTACCGCGAGGCTTTAAATCCCTCAAGTGTTAAGTTTTCATTGTGTTTTTCTAACTGGACGGAGCGGTTTTTTTGCAAGGAACTAAGTCTCCTCTTTAGTTAAAAAAGAAAGAGAGAGGGAGAAAAATCTGGCACTTTCTACCGCAGTATCCACCACCCTGTCATTATTTCTGCAAGCCTGGGAATTCAGCTCGGACCTCCCAGTATTTGTTGCAGCTTGAGGCCAAGGTGCCTGTAAAAGGATTTTCTTTTAAGGGCTTTAGAAATCGTTTAATACTGCTTTCCCCCCGTTTCGACCCGTTTTAATGGAAAAACTTATTTTTGTATTTCTATCGCGAGAAAAATACGCGCGTGTACTTGTCTGCAAGCATCCCGGGCGGAAAAAAAAACCAACCCCCCCCCCCCCAAACAAAACAAAACAAAAAACCACAAAAAACCAACCAACCAACCAAAAAAAACTTTCTTGAAAAGAAAATGAAGAAGAAAGAAGGAGGGGGGTAGGGGGGGAGGAATTCCTTAATGGAAGTATTGCATGCAAAGAAGGCTGGATCTCTTTAAGGCTCCCCCTGAAGCTGGCGATGCACACACAAGGCTTGCCGGCCTGGGTGGTCTCTCTACTTTGGTGAGCTGTTGCTAAGCAGCTAATAATAGTCATGTTTGCTGAGTAATTTCTGCCCTCCCCGAGCCAATCGCCTCGCAGAAACCCAAGCCATCTGACAGCCCTGGGGGCGGGCTTTCAGCTTTTTTTTTCTCTCTCTCTCTTTTTTTTTTTCTTTTTTTTTTTTTTCTTTTTTTTTTTTTTTTCCCCTCTCCTGCCTCTTTCCCTCTCCTCTCATACTCCCCCCCCCTCCACCCCTCCTCCTCTTTATCCAAATGGAGAGAGTCCTTTTTTTCTTCTTCATCTCATCTCTTGAGCCGAGGGGCTGCAGCTCGGTGCTGCCGCGCACACGCCAGGGGAGAGCGCCAGGCAGCCGGCCGCCCGCCGCCGCGGCGGGGCCGACCGCGGATCCCCGCCGGCCCCGCGGCCCGCGGGAAGGAGCTCGTCGCTGAGGCAGGATGGTGCAGCGCGGCGAGGCAGCTCACCAGCAGCAGCAGCAGCCGCCGCGGCCCGCCGCGCCGCCGCCGTGCCGCCGTCGCTGAGCGCCGCCGCGGACAGCGGCTTCCCGGAGGCAGCGGCGGCTGGAGGAGGAGATTTCAACGGGAGCGGAGGAAAGCGCGGCGGCGGCGGCGACAGCCGGGGGGGTCCGGGGGTCGCTCCCGCCCGACCGCTCGCCCTCGCCGGGCGCGGGGAGCCGCCGCCTGGAGCTCGGGGTCCGCGCGCGATGTGGCAATGGGAGGCGCGGGGAGCGACTCGGCCGGAGCGGCCGCGGCGGCAGCCGCCGCCCCGCGCCCCGCGTGAGGCGGCCGCGCCGCAGCAGCCCCAGCAGGAGCAGCAACAGCGGCGGCGGCGGCATCAGCAGCGGCGGCAGCAGTCCCCGCAGCAGCAGCAGCCCGCGGCCCGCAGCGCCGCCAGCCCCCCGCGGCCCCGCCGCGCCCCCGGGCCCCCGGGCCCCGCGGCACCAGCGCCAGCTCCTCCGTCCCGCCGGCGGCGGCAACATGGCCTCGGCCGGTAACGCGTCGGAGCCAGAGACCAGCAGCAGTGCCGGCGGTGGCGGCCACCCCGGCCGGGCAGCGAGGAGCGGCGGCGGGAGGCGGCGAAGGACCGGAGGGAATCGGCGCGCCGCGGCGCCCGACCGGGAGTATCTGCAGCGGCCAAGCTACTGCGATGCGGCTTTCGCCTTGGAGCAGATCTCAAAGGTGCATTCAATCTCTTTTTTACCAGAGCTACATGCTAGTGCTAGTGCTGATTTTTGGCGGGGGAGGAGGGAGGTGGTGTGTTTCCTCGCGGGGGTGGAAGGAGGAGATGGAAATGAAACAGCCACCAATAAAATGCTGGGAAAAAGAGAGGGACGTCTGTGACTCTTCAGTGCGGGAGAGAGTGCCCTCCTTCCTTTCCTTCTCGCCCCTGCCTGCCCCGGTGTGTGTTTGCGCTGCGGAACACTCTGTTTAGATTTACCGAGACAGCCTCAGCTCGCTGCCGGCCTGCCCCCGACTTAAGCCCCTGGCCCGCTCCCCGGTTCTCTCTCTCCGCTTCCTTTCCGCCTCTCCATCCCCTTGTAGCGACCTCGGCAGTACTCGTTCCCGGCCGGTACGGGGGAGAAAGCGGGCGGACGCTTTCTTGGCAGAAGTTGTGCTTTTGTGAAGTTCTCCGCCGAGCGCCGACACGGCGACTGCCCTCGGAGAGGGGGTCCCCCAGCAGAGAGAGCTTGCAGCGGTTTTCTTTCTCCGGCGGTCGGAGGGGAAAGCGAGGGCTGTAAACAAATTGCCACCTTAGCTCTGCCGCGCAGGTCGCGCCGGTCCCCGCGGAGCGGCGGCTGCACTGTTGGTGGGGAAGGGCCAGGGGTGCCGGGGCGCCCCGCAAGCCCATCCCGGGCGGGGCAGGGGGATGAGCCTGACCGCCAATCTCCACCGGCCAAAAAATGTTCAAAGCAAACAACCTCGGGACGCTGCCGTGCTGGAAGGATGGTTTGTTTCACTTCTGGGAGCGAATTTCTAGGCTTTGTAAGAAGGAGGAAAGAGGGGAAAAAAAAAAAAAATCCATGTGGCTGCCCTCTTCCGTTCACAAATATTGTCGTAACTTACAGATGGCTGTTCTACTTCCTAATTCAGATCACACAGCGTCTCCAAACTCTATGGAAATGAATTACCTCTGAGCCTAAACCACTGCTCACCACGTGGGTTCTGCCTCAGCACCAAACCCCTGCTAGGACCTGGAAATGGGGGAAACGGCAGCAAACTGCTACCGGCTAGTTTTCGGTCACCAACGATCCCCCCATCCCTCCATACCCCCACTTTCAGAGGTTTAAGGAGAAGAGGAAAAGGGACTTTTTCTTTTCTTGTGGCTGTTTTTATCGGTCGTGGTTACCTACTGCTCTGTAGCCATGGGTCTCACCAGTGCGAATACTTTTCAGCCTGAGCTGCTGGTGATGTCTTGGGAGTGAGGAGAGAGTGGTGGGCAGCGTAGGCAAGGGCGCAGGAGGCTGCTGTGGTGGCGTCACCCCAAACCTGTGCGTTGGCCTGGGGCGAGGATGGCTACCAGCAGGTACCTGCGGTGGTCTATGCGTGCTCCTAAGGGTGGCTGCCCGGCAGGGACGTGTGGGGAGGGCCTTGCTGGAAGGATGCCCGCTTGTGCTGCCCGCAAGGAAGCTGCTGGGAAGGCGCCCCGAGGGCCAGGGGCTGTCTTGCTGTGGGAGGGCTGAGGGTGCTCTCCCCGCCTGCCCCCGGGGGGAGAGGCGCTTATCGGGCGGCCTGCCGCAGCCCTCAACCGCTGACCTCTTCTTGCCTTGCAGGGGAAAGCGACTGGACGGAAAGCGCCGCTGTGGCTACGAGCGAAGTTCCAGAGACTGCTATTTAAACTGGGCTGTTACATTCAGAAAAACTGCGGGAAGTTTTTGGTTGTCGGCCTCCTGATATTTGGGGCTTTCGCTGTAGGATTAAGGGCAGCTAATCTCGAAACCAACGTGGAGGAGCTGTGGGTGGAAGGTAAGGCCGGGGTCCCAATCTTTCTGCTGCCGGTTCTCCCCGCCTTCCCGGACGGGTGAATTCAACTTGGGGCGGCGGAGGTTGGGCCGCGTGGGTACGTTTGAGCACTGGGCGGTTCCGCACGCCGGGCCCGGCTTGCCCGGCCCGGGTCGCTTGGGCGGGTGGTTGCAGAAGCGATCGGCGGGCCCTAGGCCCGGGCCCGCGGCCCTGTTCGGCGCGTACCACTTCGCCACCTGCGGGGGGTCGCGGCTTCAGGCCCCCCGCTCCACGGTAGTCCCCGGGACGGGCTGCCCACAGTCACCCCGTGCCTCCGCTTAGGGCCCGTCTCCCCGTGAGGCTCGGCAGCGGCGAGGCGTTTCCGCATCCCCGGCGGCTGTGTGCGGCGGCCGCGGTGCCGCGATGCGCCCCTCCGCCATTTTGAGAGTGGGTGCGCCCGCGGCGGGGGAAGTGGGCGGGCGGCGAGGAGCGCGGCGCGGCGGGTGCCTGTGTGTGGTCCTGTTTTTTTTGGACAGCTTTGAACTATGGGGGGGACCGTTTGTCTCAAGGTAAAAAGAAAAAAAAAAAAGAAAAAAAGAAGGGAGCGGCCATAATAATAATAATAATAATAATAACAATCAAAAGGACTATCGAGGAGGAGCGGGGCCTGGCCGGTAGCAGGATGGCCGCGGGCAGTGCTTAGGGCGGGGGGGTGCCGCCCCCCCGGGCCATCCCGGAGGCGCCGGTTTAAGAAGGCGGGCTTGGTACGGCAGAGGAGCGGTACCGGGGCTTTCGCGGGCCGCCCTTCGAACCGGGCACCCCCCCCACCGCGGACAGAAAGGCGTGGGGTGCGCGGAGCGGTGCCACCGGCGCCCCCCTCGCAGGCCCCGTGGGACAGGCAGCCCGGGCTGGCGATCCCGCTCTGAGAGGCATGGCTCCAGGCTGACGGGGGTTAGGTTTTTTGGTGTTTCGTTTTGTTTTCTGGGCAAAGAACATTATTTACTTAGCACCACATTCCCCTGTTAGCTGAGGTGCCGTGAAAACAGTTCCTTGACTGCAGTAGTTACTGTGGGTTTATGTCAAAATCGCTTGCAGCAGAATTTGGCTTATAAAAGTTGATATGGAGGGCTGCATAAATAATCATTACTAAATGAGCTCTCTGTATGTGCTTGTGTGGAAAACCTAGTGCTGAGTGCAAACAAAGTTAGTGGCTGTTATAAAGGTGGTCTGTCCCGGCCTGTGGATGAATTAAAGCATATAGGACCAGATTCCATCCTTGCGGATGACAGCCGTACTAGGGTCAGGATGAGGTTCATGGGTCTCTTAGTGAGTATTGGGTTTTGTGTTTTGGAAAATAAGGTGTTACCAGCTGAACTTTGTTAGATTCAAGTAGTCCAGGAGTCCAGACTATGACGAGATCTGCTGCTGACAACCCTGAGAAAGAGTAGGCAGAGATGAATATTCAGAATCTACACTTGTTACCAGGTCCTATGTACCTTAAATAATAATGCAAACAATCGTGAACATCCTGTTGTTTGTTATTTCTCTACTCTTTTCTTCTAACTGCTTGTGAGGTGGTTGTGAAAAAGTTTCTTCTGCCAGTTTTTGCTCATGTGGGTTTCATCCCTGCCTTTCTCTGTTTGGTAAATAATATGTAACTGCAGTTCCGTCTAGTGCACTTCCTTGAGATTTATTTTCCTGATATTACTGGGGTTCACTTAGATGGGTGATCCCATGATCCCAGTAATGCCACCTGCTTTTTGTTACAATGCCAATAAACTACTTAATGATGATAATGCTGGTCAGACTGCCCAGCAGTAAAAATGCAGTTCTCCTGGAAAATGCATGATCTGCAGAGTAGCTACTTAGTTTACTTGCTGCATTGAATTCTTCTCATGTCATTATAGCTTCACAGAGGGTAAAAGGGGAAAAGTAGCTGGTATAAAAACCAGTTGAAATTGAGTTTGTTATGACCAAAATAATTCGCAATACGGCTGGCTGTACAAAGTTGATCGGTGTAATTTGCCGTCTGTCCAGCTTAGTTTTCATGTCAGAATAATGTAAAATAAATGTAAAAGAAATGCATTATAACTCTGCATTTAGAAGCCCTTGCATTTCTGATTTGCAAAAAAAATAATAATTGAGCTGAGATTAAGATGAAATAAAATATTCTTCATTTAATTTAAAGTTTAGTCTTTCTCTTCTAGCACTATATGACCATCTACACAGAAAAGCTTTCTAAAATGTACTTTCTTGGTGGTGTAAGTGTTCAGCTCATGAACCAGGGTGTTGTTACACAACTGAGCATGAGAAACAGCATCGCGTATTTCTGTTGCTAAACTACAGATAGAGTTCAGTGAGACCTGGAACTGGAAATGCGTATAGAAAAAAACAGTATGGAAAATGCTGTTCTTCCTATGCAGAAGTGGAAAGCAGTGCTTCCACTTGTCTTTTCTTGTGTGCACCTGGTCCTGTCAGCTCTGAGGTACACCCCATGGAGGTTAATTTACTAAGGGATGTTTTAGATCAAGGTTTCTTTTAGTAGAAGCAGTGGCTGAATTGGCCTTTTTATTAAAATAGCTGTCTTATTTTGCCTTTACCTTTTTTTCATTCAGTTTGAACAAAATATGTAATATTGGTCAAATATAGTAGATTACTTGGAACATAAAGTAACAGTTTTGATTTACTACTGATGCTTTTTAAAGTTAATACTGCTGAATAAATTGGCAATATTTATATAAAGAGACTGATTCTTATGGTTTATTTCTGAATATTTCCCATGGAGCATGGGAAATAATACAGCACTGAAGTTTACTGGAAGTAAACGGTTGCTTTAAAACCATAACACAATTAATTAAAAATAGCAAAGCGAAGTCTGAATGAGTTTTAAGACCATGCACATTCCAAGATAAATGATTGGTAGTCTGGGCCTGAAGCTATTATGACTGAAATATTTACACAAGAAGTTTAGAAACCCACCTGGTAGGCAAATTTTCAAAGAGAGGAAAAGAAAAACAGATCTCCAAAACATAATTCTTTCAGTTTTCCTGTAGTATTCTTCCTCCTTCAGAATTTGTGCCAGCACTCTTGGCCTTCTCTGAGCTTCCTGATACCAAAGTGGCTTTCCTCTCAGCTTGTTTCTTGGCACTAAGTGTTGTGGAGGTTTTTTTGGTTTTTTTTTTTTAATTGTTTTTTATTATTTTATTTTAACACAGTCCTTCTCTGCTCCCCTGGCTGCTGTTCACAGCAGTTCAGTTATTACTGTGTGTCCCACACTATGCTCTTAATCTATGCTCCTCTCTTGTGGTGTGGCTCTCTGGCTTCTCTGACTGGGACACATACGTGTTTTCCCTCAGCCCATCTGTAGGTCTGTCATCCCCGTGTCCACACCCTGCTACTGGAGGACACTTGTTTTAGTTTCTTGGGGAAAAAAATTCTGGACTGGCATTTTAATGGCATGCCATTTTAATATCTGTATCTGAATGCTGTATGTGGGTGTCCATGCATACTGGAGTTGTGGAGACTGTTCAGCATCTTCGTACATTGCGTACCCTTGAAAGAACAAATAAGGCTTAGCATTCATTCCCTCTGTGACTGAATTTTGTTGGACACAGATGTGCTTTTAGAAATACCCATTCATAACTAGAAAGTTATGGAAATCATTCCCATAACTGGTTATGGGTTTTGCTAGCACTCTAATAGGCACTCTTAAGACCCTGCATGTGAACTGCAAACAGTAAATTCACAGCCTCTGCTTCTGAAAGAAGGCAGTTTTGTGGCTCCAGAGAAGGTTCTGTTAAGTGGGGCTTGAAATTTGGCTACTGCAAAGCCTTGAGTGGTGTTAATTAGAGTAGCTCATAAGGGGAGAGATGGTCAGGTCTTGTTCTTCATACTTCATGTCACCAGTGCCTTGGGGTTTTCTCACCCCTCTCTTTCTTCATTAGTTTTTCTTCTTTAAGAGTTGAAGATCATGGGATTTTTTCCTCTCCCCTTCCTCTCCCCTTCCTCTCCCCTTCCTCTCCCCTTCCTCTCCCCTTCCTCTCCCCTTCCTCTCCCCTTCCTCTCCCCTTCCTCTCCCCTTCCTCTCTCCTTCCTCCCCCTTTCCTCCTTCCCCTTCCCTTTCCTGCCCTCCTTAGCTCAGTCACACCTTTACCTCTTTAAGCAGATCACTTTGAATAGCAAACCAAGCTCTAACATGCAGAGCCCCTTTTTTAGCCAGTTTGAAGGAAGACTCGTATTACAGGTGGGGATAGGACACCCTGCAGGGAAAACAGAATGCTTCAGTTGCCAGATAGTTCAGATTTGATGCTGGGAACAAAGTGAGAGTTTTCTAATTGTAAGCGAATTAGGACTGAATGTATGGCAGAAACTGTAAGTGAAGATTTGAACTATGTGAAATGTTGTTTCCTTTCACTCTAAAGGGGCAAAAATCAGGCTACTCCACTGCAGTGGAGATGGGTGATTCATCTTAAATACATTAATTTACACATGCAACATAAGAATGAAGTGAAAATGAGGAAAGCATGTGAGCGATGCAGGAACTAGTACTACTTCCATAAATTCTCAGTTTGCTTAACCCAGCAAGATCAAGGGCAGGTGGAGAGGAAAGTTGTTCTTATATTCTGCCTAAGGCAGAACCGGGTAACTTTACACTAGTATTCTTTGGAGATACAAAAAAGAAGCGTAAAGAAACAAATCTTTGTGAATTTGTTGTTTCAATAAGATAAATTTATGCAAGTGGGCTGGAGTAGCACATTTGGTTTGAATATAGTTAGTAGGAATTGACCCAGTCAGATAATTCCACTCTCCCACAAACATGCATATTTGTTCATGGCAGTGCAGTGATGTGCTTGCACCTGTATTACCACATCAGTACAGAGTAGATAGATAGCAGAAGAGTGGAAGTTACTCTGCTAGTGAATCTGAGGTGGAGTGCTGGTAGTTTCTGTTACAGTATGAAGGGTTATCTCTGATCACATCACAAATCCATTAGTTTCATATGGACCAGGTGACATAAGAGCTTACTTATCTCTGAATATTATCTTGCACTGTGTTGTGTTCCTCAGTGTGCACTAAAAGTCATTGAAAGGTATTTACCTTGGAATACTTCCAAGTCTGCTGGTTTGCTTGACTTAAGTATGATTATTTATTATCTGTTTTCTCAAATGGGAAAGTATCAGCGGTGTTTCTACATGATGGTTGAAGGATCATAATCTGAACAACAGGATCTTTTTAATGTTTTCTGGTCAAAATGGAAGAGTATTTCAGTCCATGCTTCTGTTTTGATAAGTAACATAAAAGTCTTAAGAATTAAGCTTTGCAACTGGTTGTGGATAAAAACATCAGAACAGTGGGTGTTATATTCTTGTGAAGTTGAACTCACTCTGTTTTCATATATTGGAAGTTGTTAAGGAAAGGTGAAGGTTTTAGTTGTATGGAGGTTTGATTGACATCTCTCAAGGGCCTGCTAATAAATTCTGTGGGATATCTGTTAAGTTCTATCTTGACAGGTGTCCATTTGGCTGCCCAGAGTTGTGCTCCTTGCTGAAAAGCTCATACACTTAACAAAAGAAAACAGGTTCGGTGTTTAAAATTCCTCTTTCCTCTGTAAAGGTTTTAGGGAAGGTATTGCATGTGACCTCTTTAGTCCCTGAGAAGGTCAAGTTTGAAGCTCTGCACTCACTGAACCAAACACAGTGGCAGAAGTTGGAATTACTTTAGCGTATCCAGACCTTTACCCATGTACAGAACCATGGCAGACTACCAGCTTGCACCTGCTTTACCTCTCCTCAGAAGGACAAGAGGAGGACTGTCTCCTGTAGAACTGGCATGCCCTAAGCTTTTAAGTGCATGGTTGCACCATTCCTTCTGCTTTTCAGGCTTCAGAGGCATTTAATTTGCTCCAGCCTACAGAAAATATGTCTTCATTGTTATTTCTAAATACAGTTGCCAGTGTCCATGCCAGGACATGCCCTACAGATCCTTGGTTGGAAGGGTCTGTTTCCTTCTCTCTTGAAATGTGTATTTAAACAGAGCAGTGCTCTGGCTGCACCATTCACCTCTTCCTCCCGTCTGAGCTTTAAGTGTCTTGTTGCAGTCTGGGGATTTTGCTGCTTATGAACAGGTAGCAAAGGCATTTCTGTAGTTCTGGAGAGCTTTGGGATTTTGGTACAGGAATCCTGGGATGAAGCAACAGTTGAAAGCAGCACTGCTCTATTGTTGGCCCTTTTGTGATTGTTACTGAGCAGGCACAGGGGGAATGTAGGTAAGCAGAAGAGCTGCAGGGGTGGCTGTTGCTGGAACTGTGGTGCTTTGTGGAGGTGGTGGTGAGTGGATTGAAGTCTACTACCAGCTCCTGTTACCTACTAAGTGTATTGTTTGGTTTTTTTGTGTTGTGGAGTTTTTTTGTGATTTTTTTGGTTGGTTGGTTGATTGGGCTTTTTTTTTTTTTTTTTTTTTTTTTTTTTTGTGCAGAACAGACCTTTCTTATTCCTCAACAGTAACTGGGTTCAGACAAGAATTAGCTTTAAAAGCCAGGGGTACTCAAGCTTGCTTTCAACAGGGAATGCATCAAGGATTCTCACCCTAACTCCACCCATTTTCATGATTTATTTTTAACTTGGAAGAGGTGGTTCAAGCCTTGTTATTAAGTAGCAGTTGTGGGGGTTCCCCAGAAAGTAGCAGTACTATGCAGTGTATACAACTAACAGTTCTCCAGTGCTCAACAAATTTAAAGGCATGCAAGTGGATGTTTCAGTTACATGTAACTGTTAGAAGGCTCCAAAATATGACAGCTTCCAGATGTATGAACCAACTGATCCCTTTGTTTAGATTATGCACCGCAGCTGATGCCTAGATTAGTGCAGGCTGGACAAAGCTATGGGAGATTTGTCTGGTTTCCACAATGCTATGTTTATATTTCATTTGGATTTCTCCTTCAAAGCTGACCTCCCTATGACCTGTTGGAGCTCTGTCCACTAGGATGCTCATGCTTTTCTTTTGGTGTCTATTGGAACATGTTCTTATTTTGACACTCATACACTTTCCTGCACAATCCTTTTAACTTAATAGTGAATGCAAGCACTGAGGTAAAAAGGTGCTTGTAAAGTTTCCTGCCCCGCAGGCAGTTAAAACAGCATTTTGGTTATGGATTTCTGGCGGCTGTTCCTTCTCAGACATTTTCTCCTGTAAATAAAATAGAGTCTTCCAGCCTTTGCAGAGTGCTTTTTCTACAGATGACGGTGTTTATATGCATGTTTCTAGCTGCTCTTTGTGGAGTTAAGTGGGAGCTGAAGTGCTGAATTTTAATTATTTGTGTCTTCTGTACAGTTGCAAATATTTTCTCAGTCATCCTTGTTTGTCTTCTGTACTCCTTTGGTTCTTTTCATTTCTCTAGTCTCTCCTGCCTTGCAGTTTGCAGGTATTTTCCCATTTGTGTCTGTCAGTTATTCTGCCTGGGAACATCTGAAGAGATCAGTAAAACTCCTTAAGTTTTAGGCTAAGTGACAGTTATACAATAAAAAAATGTAGTCCTCTTTCAGAGTTCATAAAGATACATAGCTTTCATTATTATTTACAGAAATTGTACGTTTTTCTACTGCTGATGCTGTACTGGGGCAACAGATTCCCTAGATGGTGCCTCATGACATAAAACTCACCACTTTGAAGTAAGATTTCTGCTCTGAAAATGCATTTTGTCTTTTAATGGCCACTTTATTTTTGTGTTCATTAATTGAGGAGAACATGTTTTGCTTCTATTTTGCATGGTCTATTTTATTATACAGTTAGAATGTACTGCATATGACTGGTGGTTACTGGATACAATAAGCTATGTTCATCCTTGGTGTTAACTGAGTGACTTTGACTTGGAGTAATTTTTCATTCTACGTTGCAGTCAAAATAGATTGAATGGCATTGCAAGGAGTAACTGTGGATTCAGAATTTAAAAGTAAACCCCATTTTTCTTAATTCCCTTTTTCGGTCTAAATTAGTTCAATATCTGTAAAGGCAATTGACTTGTTACTGGGTTTTATCTTGTTATTTTCATTCAGTATCACACAGTTACTATAAACATTCTGAATTTGGCTGAAGTAGTAGTTTCATGAGGTAATAGTCCCTTCCTGTAAACTGCTGGCCATATAGATGTTTTGTTGTATGGAGAAAATTTTAATTTCAGTTTTTATAATTAATGTCTTGGCTTTAACTTCTCTTTCATTTTTGAAAATTTAGTTATTTTTTAGTTATTATATATAAAAGGTAAGGGAGTGTACACAACCATAATACGACTTTTCCTGCAAAGGTGCTGCTCCTTTAGAGAACTGTACTGAATTCCAGGTTCAAATATACAAGTAATCATGTATATTTGAAACATCTGTATTTTGCTCATGTGCAAGAAAAAGTGTTTTTGAGACACATGTGCAGTGTTGTACACCTATATACCTGAAGCTGGAACTGACCCCTTAAACTGTAATACAGTCTTCATATACTAGCAGGGAGATAAATTAAAAGAGTGATCCTTGTCTTGTTTACCAGTCTGATGCATTTTTGCTTTTCAGTCAGTAACCAAAGGCTAAGTGCAGCAAACTAGAAATAAACACTGTAAAGTCAAGTTGTATGTGTGTGTGTCCCGTCACACCCCCACCCCCCCCCCCTTAAATCTTTGCTTAAGGGCTTCTGGCCCCTAGCTCAGGAATCCTGCCCAAAAATGCCAGATATATTACACAGTCAAGTATTGCAATGTAAACAGTGTTTTGTGCCATGAGAGCAGGGTGGTCCATCTCTTGGTTAAAAAGTAAAAAAATCCACACACTCTGAAGTTAGCACAGTAGTTGTAGTGTTATTTGTGGTTTTGGCTGCACAATCAGTATTTTGGAGCTGAAAGAAGGGAGATAAATCAGTGCTTACGTCTGGCAGATAATAAATGGGACTGAGATGCTAGAAAGCAAGATGTGTCTTGGCTGAGGCTGCTTGATTTGGTCGAACAAGCATGTAAGAAGTAAAATACTAAAGTAAAGGCTATTGCTGACAAGCAAAACCTGTTGCGTTACCTTTTTGTGAATAGCAGTCCTGTACAGGGAAGCAAAGTGCACAAAGGATGGGAAGTAGGGTAGGCAGGGGCATAGGGTTCTTCCAGACCTCATGCTGGGTAATGGAAAGACTTGGTGTGTTACTGCACCTTCTGACTATAAACATTGCTGATCAGTTCTTGGTTTTAATTAAATATCCTTTGCTGTGCATTAGTAATCACTTATCTTCCAGTGTGCTTATCTCCAGATGC